>NC_063212.1:3984828-3999828 GCF_017589495.1 Alosa alosa
CCTTTATTTTAGTGAATCACTTTAGCACAAAAACAAACAGAGGATGCCCACCCTGTTTACTTTGCTACAGCTTATGCATCCTGTCGGGATCATCAGATGACTGATTGATTAGTTCAGCCACTGTTCCTGAGTGTTGGATAAGATGAAATATGAAGGCTTGGGGTAGAGCATGCTGGAAGTGTGTGTGTGTGTGTGTGTGTGTGTGTGTGTGAGAGAGTGTGTGTGTGTGTGTGAGTGTGTGTGTGTGTGTGTGTGAGTGTGTGTGTGTGTGTGTCTGGTATACATTTGTCACATTGATGGGAAGCTGTGTGTGTGTGTGTGTGTGTGTGTGTGTGGTATGCATTTGTCATACTGATTGGAAGCTCTGTGTGTGTGTATGTGTGGTATGTATTTGTCACACTGATGGGAAGCTGTGTGTGTGTGTGTGTGTGTGTGTGTGAGAGAGAGAGATGAGGTGATGCCCGTAAGTGGTGAGGCTGTGGGTTTTCAACTCAGCAGGTGACGAGAGGTGTGGATGTGTGATTGAGATTGAGACGTGTGTTTATATTCCCAGTGGGTGAAGGAAACGTCCCAATCAGGAGAAAGTAAATGTGTGTGTGTGTGTTTGTTTGTTTGCGTGTATTCCAATGAATGTTAGTGTGTCGAGTATCATATTTCTCCACCATGCCTTGGAGCGCTGACTCATGAAATGATGTCACAGCACCAGATTGCCTTTTGGCCTCTGGTATGCTGTTCAGCCATACACACACACACACACACACACACACACACACACTTTCTCACACACTACACACACAGAATCACACAGATCTATATATGCCTGCTTGTGTGGTCATGTACTCTATCTGAGTTACATGAGGAATTGACATCAGTCTCCCGTAACTTTAATGAACTGAGAGAGACTCTGACCAGACACTGTATGACACATTCTCTCTCTCTCTCTCTCTACCCCCCCATCTCTCTGTTTTCATCTGTCCAACTCCTTCAAATACATCAAATTAGCTGTGTAATATGCTTTCATCACATCGCCTACCCAGAAATTTTCAGTTCAATCTCAAAAACGATATCTACAAGTGCTCTTCCATAAAGATATGCATTACCATGTATTTGCCTGTTCTAATTGGATCTGTAAAGTTTTCCTCATAGTTTGCCTCTCAGTTACAAACCTCTGTGTCTCCCTCTGCCCCTCGCTAGTCCATCTCTGTAATCTCCGTTTTGTGTTTCTGTTACAGAATAGCGGCGAACGAGCCGTCGTTTATGTCGTTGCAGTTAAAAATATTAGACCAGCGACATAAACAGAAATTAAACCTCAAGGCCCTTGATGCTGTGCTGTTCGGCCCACCGCTACGTAAGTGTTTACATGCTGTTATGTGTGTGTGTGCTCTATGTCAGTGTTTCCCAAACTTTTTTTCTGGGGACCCACTTTTTAAAAATGACAGACCATCGCGACCCAACTCGTGACTGTGGTAATTAACAAACTAGATCCTAATAGAAAGCTTTTCTAAGCTATATAAGATATAAGCTAGGGGTATTACACAACATAAATTGTCACTATACTCTGCTGGCGACCCAAATCAAATCTCCTACGACACCCAGTCTTTGGGAACCAATGCTGTATGTACATGTGCACCTGTGTGTGTGTGTGTGTGTGTGTGTGTGTGTGCTGTATGTACATGTGCACGTGTATGTCTATGTGTGTGTGTGTGTGTGTGTGTGTGTGTGTGTGTGTGTGTGTGTGTGTGTGCTGTATGTACATGTGCACGTGTATGTCGTATGTGTGTGTGTGTGTGTGTGTGTGTGTGTGTTGTATGTACATGTGCACGTGTATGTCTATGTGTGTGCGTGTCTGGTGTGTCTTTCAGTTGTGACAGATATAGGGTGTGTAAGGGGGGGCCACACATTTAGCGCTGCAATTTTAGCTGTGAAGCATCATGTGACACATACTGATGATCAGCCGGGTCACATGATGCGACTGTACTGCCCCCAATGCATAATATTACATCTTGATATCTTCATCTGCAGACTGTAGAGGTCTGCAATTAAACTGCTCCTCTATACATTTCTCAGAACAAAATGCAAAACATCTCTCAGGCCGCACCATTTCTCTCTCTCTTCTTCACCCTCTCATCTCTATCTCTCTATTGCTCTCTCTCTCTATATATATCTCTCTATTGCTCTCTCTCTCTATATATATATATATATATCTCTCTCCCAGTAGTCTCTTTACTAATCTGTAATTAAATTCATTACACTGTCAGTGTCAGTTGTGTCAGTTGTGAAAATGTCAATTTTATTGATTGGTTTCTCCACCTCACTCTCTCTCTTTCTCTCTCTCACCCCCTTTCTCCTTCTTCCTCCATCAGGACCCCAGCACAACTGGCTAAAAGACTTCATCCTGATGGTGTCCATTGTGATTGGTGTGGGCGGCTGCTGGTTTGCCTACATGCAGAACAAGTCATCCCGCGTGCACGTGGTCCAGATGATGAAAGACCTGGAGAGCCTGCAGAGCGCAGAGCAGAGTCTCCGGGACGTCCAGAGCAGGTGAGAGAGAGAGCGAGAGAGAGAGAAATGATGAGGCCTAACGTACAGAGCAGGTGAAAGAGAGCGAGAGATGAAGAGAGAGAGATAAAGGAGTAGAGAGAGAGATAAGGGAGAATAAAATAGAGATTTAGAGAGAGAGGGTGACAGAGGGAGGGGCCTTAAGGAGGTGTAGGAGGGGTGGCCACCTTGTTCAGAACTTCACTTGTGGCCCTGGAAAAAAAATATAACCTAGAAAAGCCCTCAGATGACAACAATTACAATTACATTGATCAATATAGATCATGATTATTTATCATGATTACTCATTGATTTTCTGAAAAAAATATTTGTCACGCCCAAGGTCTGCCTACCTCACTCTGCCTTTCTTCCCTGCACTAGCTTTGATTTGTCTGTCTAGTTTTGGCCTCCTTTCAGTGTGCTTGTGTGCATTCTCATTCACAGGTTTTGTTGGATTGTGCACTCTTAATGAGCATTGTTGTACAGTATCTCATTGTAGGTTGTGTACATGTGTAGCCTGTAAACTCAGCTGAACTCTTCTTATTTATTGAAAAGTTGGCGTGAGAAAAAGCTTGTGTGGCTTGAGGTGGCGTGACATCTGTCCATTGTGAGGGTCTCACAATCAATGCATAAGAGAGCTCTACTCTACACTACTGCTTATTTGTTCTTGGTTAACATCACTGTCCCTTAATCTGACCACGGACGATCCCCTGCAAGGGACAAGCTCTTGGCCCGCTGCTGTGCCAGACATTTGATTTTTGTTCCGTCTGTTCTCTGGTATGGATGCGGAACAAATTTAAAAAAAAGAAGCGATAACGGGACTAATGTAGACGTAGCCTTAATGTCATGCTACTCGTCTCCTGTGCATCCATCACTGACTTCCTCTCCGTACATCTCTCCTCCTCTCACCCCCTCCTTATACCCTCTTCATGGCTCTGCCCACCTCTCTCTCTTTCTCTCTCTCTCTCTCCTCTCTCTCTCTCTCTGTGGGTCAGGCTGGAGAAGGCTCAGGAGGAGAACCGGACGGTGGCGGTGGAGAAGCAGAACCTGGAGCAGAAGATGCGGGATGAGATCTGCGGGGCCAAACGAGAGGCCCACCGCCTGCGGGAGCTCCGCGAGGGTGCCGAGAGTGAGCTCAGTCGACTCAAGTACGCCGAGGAGGAGCTTGTGCAGGTACACACTCACACACACACACACACACACACACACACACACACACACACACACACATTCATATGTATTCATCACACACACACACACACACACACACACATTTATCACATATGGGGCTTTTCTGAATATGCGTTCTTTTCTATACTTGTGTTCTCATGAACTTGAAAATCATTCTGAAACGTCATCAATCACCGCCTAAGTACTGTTCCAATTCACAAGTTCACATTTATTCAAGAACGCATAACATTCCTGGAAGTGTTCTCGAATCGTTGGTGTTATCAAGGATGCATCGGGTGGTGACTTGGTGGCTTGAAGATTCCACAATGCATTACGTCAGCTCAGCCGTGACACTCACATAAGAGAAATGGCAGCATTGATACATAATAGGCCTACCTATCATAATTGCTGCTACAATCCGATCCATGTTTAGGCTATAAAAGGTAGGCTACAGGCTTCACAACTAACGTTAATCATAACTGCCACTTAAACTGCGAACTTCAAACGTTGTTCCCGCCATCGGCGGGAAAATATTGTTATTAATATTTTATTAATATTTAATATTTAATATTTAATATTTAATATTTAATTATTAATATTTAATTTTAAAAAATCAATGAGAAACAAACTTAAACAAGCTGGTGAATTATATAAATTTATTGTAAATGTCAGAAATACTGGGTAGACCAATAGAGCAATAGGTAAATTACTAGACTCCCGAGCTGTTCCGAGAGAAGCTGCCGTTGGCAAGAACGCTGCTGTCTCAAACTGCAAATTGAGCGTCCTGTGTCCTCGCGTTCTCCAGAGTCTGGACTCACGATCTTAACTTTTCAAATTCGAACTTTCAAGAACGGGAGACCGTTCTTTAGCGTACTTTGTATTGAGAAAAGCCCATAGTACTTGCTGAGAAGCACCCCAGTTCATCTCTTACATATATATTGTATGCATACATTGTATTGTATGCATATAATTAAGACATACACACATCACATTCTATGCACGCATGCACATACTGTATCGCTTCTTACACCATACACACCCACACACACATATTCATCATATATACACATGCACACGCACATTACATATGACATACACATATATGCCAATCATGTACTCACATTACACACACGCACACATACTCATGCACAAGTAAGAGTCTGTATGATGCACAAGTGCGGCGGTACACAGTCATATGCCACTTTAGAAGCACTAACACGCATGTCTTAAGTGCTACGCGTAACTAAACTCTTTTGTGTGCAGTGTTGCTTGTGTGTGTGTGTGTGTGTCTGTCTGTTTGTCTGTCTGTCTACGTATGAACATGGGGTGAGAGTTTTGTGTGGGGGATCTGCAAAAAATGTACAATACTGATGATGGTGCTAACAGCATCCTCTAGTGGTAGTCTTATGTAATAGCAGCAGAGGGAAATATTTTTGAATATATTCAAATTATATAGACAGTGACACTGATGTTCTGACCTTTTGAATATAGAAAAACATGGCCTGTGGATGGGCTATGCTAATATGTAGGATTGTGACCTATGTTATTAAATTGTGAAAGCCCACAGTGTACTCATAACAAGTGTGTGTGTGTGTGTGTGTGTGTTGTGGGCAGGTGCGCATGGCTTTGAAGCGGGCAGAAAAGGAGCTCCAGTCAGAGTGGTCAGTGCCAGAGGCCCTGCAGATGTGGCTGCAGCTCACCCACGAGGTGGAGGTCCAGTACTACAACATCAAGAAGCAGAGCGCCGAGCTCCAGCTGGCCATCGCCAAGGAAGAGGTACAGCTCGCCAGAAACACCTCTGTACAACAGGGCTCAAACATTCTTCATATAATTGCTTGTGTCATCAATATGGTACCTTATGTATCACAGACATTTTATATATATTTTTATAATGCCTCAGTGCATTTATTTATTTATTTATTTTTTAATCATCAGTCTGCAGGTCAGTGTAGGTCTATGGTCTTACATGTATGTATGTTGTCTTTTACATGTATGCAGTCTTTATGTATGTATGTGGTCCATATGTCTGTGGTCTATATGTATGCACAGAAGCTATATGTAGGCTTTCTAATGGGTGCATGTCGACTGGTGTGCTTGTGTATCTGTGTGTGTTTGGGTGTCTGTGCATGCTTAGCAGCACATATGTCTCGTTCTTTGTATGGTGCCACCCCCTATACTATTTATTGCCCATAAGGCACCATTGTGCTTCTTAGACCTCCCTTTTTACCCCCTGCAACTTGTGGCACAAGCATTTCACTGTATTGCAAAGTATATGTGACAATTAAACTTTGGACATGGCCTCCATGACAACAGGCCTCAAACTTGGCCTCCATGAGAACAGGCCTCAACCATGACCTCCATGACAACAGGCCTCAACCATGGCCTCCATGTCTTACCACTCTTATTGTGGGACTCAAAGTCAATGTCTGTGTTCCCTGTCCATTTTGGTAACTATTTCAGAAGGCTGATGGGCAAAAAAAAAAAAGACCTCTTACATTTCTTTCAGAAGAACCTTCTAGAATTCCTCCATGGAGACAAGCATTTCTCCACCTAAAAGTCTTCATTTAACCATGGAGACCTTTAAGTGCTGTAGTCAGCACCTTGTTTTTCTATGACAGCTTTAAGCTATTCATTTTAAGTCTAGCTGAGTGAGTTTTACCTCGTCTCATACCTGTCTCTTACACTAAAGGCAAGGCCAGGCAACGTGATGTATAGCACCTTTTAAACACTGCTACAACTCAAAGTGCAGTGATAGATAGACAGGGGTTTAATAAAAACAACACCAAGATGAATCAAGTCATGTTTTCTCTTTAGTTAGACCGAATAAATTGTCTTTGTTTAAAAGTATAAATGTTCCCTGAGCACAATTAGCAGCCTCAGACATACACACACAACAAACAACAAACTCTCTCTATCTCTTTCACATAGACACACACACACACACACACACACACACACACACACACACACATACAGAACCAGAACTAAATTAAACATCTTTTTCTTCGTTTCCAAATTGTTTTTTTAATGATGCAGTGAAATTACTTTTTAATTACATTGTTTGTTTTTCCTCTCTCTCTCTCTCTCTCTCTCTCTCTCTCTCTCTCTCTCTCTCTCTCTCTCTCTCTCTCTCTCTCTCTCTCTCTCTCTCTCTCTCTCTCTCTCTCTCTCTCTCTCACACTCACTCACTCACACTCTTTCCTTCCTCTCCCCCGTTTTACTTCCTCTGCCGAGAAAGAGAGTCATCAGGCAATTTCACAAAGCAATTAGCTGCTGAGCGGCGGTGAGAAGTAAAAGAACACAGAAGGAGACGGAGTCGAGGTCTTTCAGCCACATTAATGTGCACGGGCCCATTTCACTCTAATGTGTGGCCCGGGGTCAGACTGCTTTGTTACAAAGCCCCCTCCCCACACACACACCCCTCTCTGTGAGTGTGGGGAGCAGCCCTGTCGGATACACTTCTTAAGGCTGTGGGGAGGGTGATCAAAGGGGTGGGGGGTAGGCAGCTTTAAAAGCTTGTGTGTAAAAATAGGTGGCAGCCTGCTGATTGTGGATCTCTCTCTTTGTGTGTGTGTGTGTGTGTGTGTGTGCGTGTGTGTGTGTGTGCACGCCAGGCGGAGAAGATTAAGAAGAAGAGGAGCTCAGTGTTTGGAACATTGCATGTGGCCCACAGTTCGTCCTTGGATGAGGTGGACCACAAGATCCTGGAGGCCAAGTGAGCATGCACGGACGCACGCACACACACACACACAGAGACACACAGACTTACACAAACATACACACACACGCACACACACGCACACACACACACACACACACACACACACACACACACAGACTTACACAAACATACACAGAGACTCACATGTTCAGACCCACACAGATATACAAACACTGGCTCACAAGCACATTGGTCCACTCACAAGAAGGCCCTGTTTAAGCATGAATGCACGCACACACACACACACACACACACACACACACACACACACACACACACACACACACACACACACACACTCATCCCTCCTTCTCCCTTCCCTCCCTCACAGGAAGGCCCTGTCGGAGGTGACGGCGTGCCTGCGTGAGCGGCTGCACCGCTGGCAGCAGATCGAGAAGCTGTGCAGTTTCCCCGTGGTGCACAACTCGGGCCTGCCCAGCCTGACCGCCTCGCTCTACTCTGACCACAGCTGGGTGGTCATGCCCCGCGTCTCCATGCCGCCCTACCCCATTGCCGGTGGTGTCGACGACCTCGATGAGGACATGCCGCCCATCGTCACCCAGTTCAACCGTGAGTCCATGCCATGTGAGTGTCTGAGTGCGTTCTAGCTTTTCTCTCTCTCTGTGTGTGTGTGTGTCAACATGAACGTGTGTTTGTGTGTGTCCAATCCATCTCTTTTCTGCTTGACTCTAATAAGATCGTCACACCCTCACGTATTATCATGTACTATATAATGCATGCCAATGCACGCAGTATTTCCTAGATAACAAGCCACAGGGGGTTAGTTACATCTCAAGGTCTAGAGAAAGAAACATGAGCACCTTGGAGTAGAAGTATCTTTACATTGGTCTGGGAGCTCATGGGCAGCTCCACGCTCCATACTGTTTTGGTCTCTAGTTCCTGAGCATCTGCAGATTTAGTACTGAATAATTAACCTTTCATACACTTGGCCCTGATTGGGGGCTTGAGGATGTTGGAACCAGGTCTGGCTGACTGTGTGTATCTGTGTGTCTGTGTCTGTGTCTGTGTGTGTGTGTGTGTGTGTGTGTGTTTGTC
The DNA here is from genome assembly GCF_017589495.1 of Alosa alosa. NCBI lineage: Eukaryota > Metazoa > Chordata > Actinopteri > Clupeiformes > Clupeidae > Alosa > Alosa alosa. The sequence continues at coordinate 3,993,314 of NC_063212.1, forward strand.
TGTTGCTCACACAACTTAAAAAACAACATTTCCTTCAAGTTTTCAGACATGGTAGAGAGGTATATATGTTCCGTCTCGCGGCCCTCCCACATGACCATCCAGGCATGAATCTGACTCCAGACGCTGGATTCTTCTCCCTCTTTCTCTAACATTGCAACGTGTGGGCAGCGGTCTGCAGTCCCCTGACTGATGAGGCATTCATTAGCATTCTAGAGCTAGCATTGACATGCACCTCAACACCACATCTACTTAGATTATGCAGCCTGTGACCAAGCATACATACAGTATATGTGTTAACCAGTGTTGGGCAAGTTACTTCATCGTAATGTATTATGTATTACTTATTACTGTCATTTCAAAGTAATTTGTTACATTATAATATTACATTATATTATTATGAATTGTAAGGCATTACACTACTATTGCATTACTTTTAAGTTACTTTCACCAAATATCTAGAAATATGGATTTGGCATTCTAAATGCAGTTTATTACGCTCAATGCAGCTCATTGCTCTTCCAATGGAGGGAGATGTGGTATAGCATAATGACTGAGCTAGGCTAAAGGCTAACAGTAGAATGCAATAGGAGCAGTGCTCATGATGCAATACAAGGAACAATCATAGTCAGAATTTTGTTAAAAACCGTAAAACTGTAACTTTAAGGCCTAGGCCTCCTCATTAAAATCAACAGAGCCTAAATCAAAGCTTACATAAAGAAATTTCAAGATGGTGGCCTGCTGGCCATTTCGGTGCCCTAAGTGAGTGGCTTTGAATTAGTGACATTTAAATGATAACTCAAACACCTAAAGTCATAGCCTGGCTAGCGCCACCACTTCTCAATGAGACGTGGTCTGGGAACCAAACGTTAATTTTCTCGTATTTGAAAAAAATGCCCAGATTCGTTTATTGGGTGCCACGGATGTCTATCAAATGCGTCTGTGCATAGCTCATCATCGTCTTGCCAAAGATGGTTGATTACGAAGATACTTCATGAGAGGCCATTTCCTGTTCCTGGAAATTTATTCAAATAGGGTAGCAGTACGCCCCGCACATTTATGCAGTGATCGGGCTCTCTTTTTTAACATTGAGGTCTATGGCAGAATCCAAGAATTTCCCAGAATTTGTCAAAGTCTTATTTTTTCTGAGCAATGGATGCACATTTCTGACACGGTATCATGATCTCCAAATCCCTATTTCAGTAGAAGCGGATAGTATGACCCTCCAGTCGGGAGAAAATCAACATTAATGAAGGTGTGCACCAAGTTTATTTTGTACTCCGCTTCATGGAACCGTCGTAAGTGACAGTGACACGCCTCTGTGCAGGCGGGAACTGAACCAGAGCCCGTCTCTGACTGAACTCCACTTTGCCCTCATAGACATGAACTAGGACGACCCATCTTGCTACGCATTCATTATCTTTGGTCTTGCTTTCCCCCCTGTTCTGTGATTGGTTCCCTATCTGAGGCAAAAATTAGGGCGGTAGTTTCCAGGCTGCCTTAGCAGCGTGAATCAAATCGCGCGCAAGGCAGCATAGGAACACCCAGGCTACTAAAGTCAAATAAAAAGGCTTATAATTTAAGACCATTACTGTGTGTTTTTAAACATTAATGTCTGAAGAAATGCTGTTTTACTTATAAATGGTGCACTGTCACTTTAAGAACATTGATCTTTACGTTCTCATAATGCCCTTTTGCCAGCTCTTGTTTATTTGAGTTCTTTGATTATTTGACAATTAACAATAATATGCACAATGTTAAGTTGTTATAAGCAGCCTTCATTACTTTGAAAATGGAAGTGACATGTTGCTTCACATTTCTTTTTGCAATTAAAAGTGAATTATGAGCCTGGTAGCCACCTAGCTATCTGAATGGAATGCGTTTCAGTCGACTCGGCATATCATGTGCTTCATGAAATGCTTGGAAAACGAATTATTGAAGACCCACCAATTACATTCTAGTACTACGTGGTGGAGATTGAGAGAAAAAGTATCAAACTTGCATGTAACATGGTGTTAGTGCATTTTGACATTGTAAACGTTATTGAGTGAAACGCCGTTTGCAGTAAAGCTACTTTTCATTGGCTATATTTGGGTGACCCCTCTGTTCTTTGGTGCCTGATGTGCATGATGCGCGTGGTTAGAGCGGTGGCACTGCCAGGCTACATACAACTTTTTTCTGCATTTGCTATCCCTTTATTCTCTTTAATCCAAGTTCACAGCACAAAGCTGACATGCACTACTAAGAGCATAGTTTGTGTTTTAACAAGAATCAAAAAGATTAGCATGGCTCCACTTTAGATGTTTCATTAAATTACTTGTGCTATTTCGCGAGGCATAGAGAGATCTTTCGGTTTCGCACACAAAGTGCACTTACTTAACTATTATGTTCTTCATATCCTTGTCTCTGACAAGCTGAAAATAATGAGCGTAGGCTTATGTCTATCCAGCAAATAGAATCCGACTTCGAGTCTGCTGCAGCCACAGTCATCTTCAACTAGTATCAGAAGATAATGTTCTACTATTATGCGTGATTTTTTCTTCTCTGTTGTTCTCGCGGTGGTGTTTGCGAATATATATCAAAACAAAACACCACTTAATTTCGGGTTAAAACGCATTGTGATGCGCGTTACTGAAGTTTGTACCAAGTAAAATATCACCCAATTTTTTTTTTAGTAATGCCTTACATTACCGCGTTACTGCAAACAGCAATATATTACAGTAATTACATTACTTTTGTAACGCATTACTCCCAACACTGGTGTTAACATGTATGTGTGTGTGTGTGTGTGTTTCCTCCGCAGCCCAAATGATGCGGCCGCCGTTGACGCGTAGCAGCAGTGTGTGTCGCTCGCGCCGGAGCCTGCTGAGCTCCCAGCAGCCCTCGCTCATATCGCCGGACCCCGACCTGCTGCCCATGGGCAGCGCCGCCCTACTGCCCCCCTACCGCTCAGACGCCTCCGCCGCCGAGGACGAGCACATCTTCTTCAGCGTGGAAAGGAAGGGGTGAGTGACCGCTCACTGGCCACTGAAAAAAAAACCCGTGAAATTACAGATTTTATTGTACGAAAGCCTTCAAACTTGTAGCGCATGAATTGTTCTTGTGCTATGGTCATCTTGCATTAGCATATTAATGCATAATGCAGCTTATTCATGCATAATGCATATTAATGCAGGCACTTTGGAATCTAAACAGCTTAATCAATCTCACAGCAGACATAGCTATGTCTGTGTTTCAAATACGGTTTTGGACAATGTCTAGATGCTGGTCACATCTTCCATGTCCAGCAAGCTGTATTGATGATACCGTGGGTTTGATAAGTGACTCAGTCTCTCTCTTTCTCTCTCTCTAGGGACAATCAGGACACCTGTTCAGACACAGACTCTCTCAGCTCCTCCCAGGGCAGGAAGCACTACGCGGGTCCCTGCAGCTCGGGCCAGGACACCCCGCAGCGCAAGATCTCTCGCGAGGAGCTGATCCTGCTGTGCCAGGAGCACCACCACCAGCTCTCATCCTCCTCCACCACCACAGACCCTTCCCCTCCACCCCCACCGGTCCCCAGCCCGGCCCACGGCCACACCCCGCCTCCCCACCACCACCAGCACCACCCCCAAGGCCACAAGGGCTCCCCCGACCTGACCCGCACCACCATCCCGGAGTCGCAGAGCATGACCTTCCACACCGGCAGCGTCAAGCTCCACAACGGCATCCTGGAGAAGTCCTACAGCATGGGCCAGCTGCCCGCCTCGGCGGTGGTGGCGGCCGCCGCAGCCGTTTCGGACGCGCGCCACCCGTCCCTCTGCTCCCTGGACTCTGAGGTCAAGAACCCCAAGGAGATGAAGGCAATTCACAGCTCCTCCTCACAGGACTCTTGCGACAATGGAGAAAAGAAACGCTCCAAGATCAAGAGCTTGTTCAAAAAGAAGAAGTAATATATCGTTTAATAACTTTGGTGAATAGAAATCATATAAAGACTAAAGAAAAAAAAAAAAAAAAACAGAAAAAAGGGGGAATATAAAAAAAATGAGTGAGGAAAAAAGGAGAGAGATGAAAAAAAGAGAAACTTGCTTAGCCTTAAAAGAATGGACCTTTGACAGAAACCAAAACTGTTTTTTTTTTTTTGTCATAGTTCCTTATTTTATGTCTTTTATTTTTGTAAGTCAGAATGTAGCTCTACCCCAGGAAGTCCTACTGGGTTGGTAGCCTTTGTACGACACCTCACGTTTTGTTTCTGCTTCCCTTTTCCCTCTTTTCTTCAAAGGTCACTCACAAAAGCCTCAAAAGGTCAAGAATGGTGCCCAAAGTCAAGGGGGTTAAATAAATAAATAAATAACAAATAAACACCTTGACTGTCCTCTTGGCTTTGTACCCACTTGAGTTTCAGGGGTAGAAGTTGAAACGGGGCGTTCAGCTTCAAGTCAGATGTTGTTTACCGAGGCCAATGAGCTTATGTACTTGATGAATTTATTTTTTATTTTATTTTCTTTAAGTAAAAAAAAAAAGAGATCCTGCTAAAGTTTGTTGCACTACTGCTTTCCCTGGGTGGGGAAAGAGCCTCTCCTTGCGGTGATTACACCGCATACAGTTTAAAACATGTACAAATCAGGAGAGAACACATGCGTCAGAGTGGCAGAAGGCGTTTGGTAGCGTCAGACGAGGAAGGTAAAATAGAGTTGGATGCCATGGTCAACAGTGCTCTCGTATAGCAGGGCAGATCAGTGCATCGATTGGAGCCACATGGATAATGTGTAATATAATTAGCGTTTTTAAGCTAATTGCTAAAATAGCTCATTTTTAGCATCACACAACCAGAAAAAAAACAATAGGTAAAGTTACTTCGTTGAAGAAGGGACGAGTAGTGATCTGTGGCATGCAAAGAGAATCCAACTCCTAGTGGTGCTTTGTTTAAGAAGGCCCGCGCAATTAGCGATTTGTCGCATGTTGAGAGAAACCAACATGTAGTGATGCGTTGTCCAACAAGACAAAACCGATGACTTGAGGTGCTAGCTGCTGGCAAAATTGTGCATTTGGTGTGCTTCACTGTGTGTGTGTACCCCTCTTTTCTCTTTGTTGTATACTTTCTTTTTACATGATATTGAAAATGAGTAGGTTTGTTTTTTTAAAGACAACATAGAAACGCAATTTCTAACCCAGTAGCTGTGAAACAACAGAACGTGGAGACAGAAACGTGGAGACTGTTTGAAAGAAAATGCAGATTTGTTGCAAAAATCCCCCATCCCACCCCAGACACACACGCACACACACCCTCAGTCCCCTGTCTTACCCACAATGCCCCAACACTCTCCATTTTCCCACACCAATGGGCTTGGACTCCGATGGGTTCTCCTCCCTCACTGTGACTTTGAGTACCGGCCTGGCCTGCCCCGCCACCAACCCCTACCCCAGCCCACCCCCACTTTCTGAGGAAGACACATGCACAACCATGCACTAGAATAACACCTTTGGTGGCCTGCCATGCCGCCGTGTTATTTATACGTTGTGAGAGTGTTGTGTGAGTGTTAAGGCCAACCTGAGAGACGACCAGGGCGATGACCTCGGCCGTCAGTACTGTGTTCACCTCCTAGTACCGCGCAGCTACCACATGGGGTTTGTTCGTGTACACGTGATTTAACGTTTGTTAAGTTAAAAAAAATCAAACAATAAAATGAAACAAAGGCGTCCAGCGATCGTAAGGGTGAAACCTTTTGAATGTCGGTGACATGTTAGGAATCTTCCTTTTTTTGGAATATTTGGTGTGTGAATATTTGTATACTGTAGAAAGAATTAATAATAAATGAAGTATCTTTCATGAGTCTTTGTGGTGACTGTATCTGATGCTCAAGCTGACAGGTAGACAATCAGTCTGGAGATCTGTGATATGTGTAGCATACTAATCACCTGAGGTGGTGTTCATGAACCATTGAACAACATCACAGTGCACAGAGAAGAATGTTCGTCACACACTAGACCAATAATCAGCCTTTAAAACATGTCAGCTGTGCTTGAGTAATACAATACCACATTAACCATAGGGTGCTGTTGTAATACACTGACCCCTGATTGGCTATCTCTATTTCTACACACGTGTGTGAAGAATGAGGAATTATAACATCACTTTGACAACAACTTCAACTCAACTAAACCTTCCATAAAGGCTTGTAAATGCCAGAGCATACTAATGGGGACCTCTGATCCCAGGACTGGTCAGACAAGTTGAGTGTAGGAAGGTATAAGGAGGAAGGTATAAGGTACTAATGGGCTCAGCCAAGTCAAGGAAAAACAACCCACCTCACATTTTGAACACTTACTGTACTTGGATTACACATTAAGCATCTTTTCCGCACTTTGTTTCCTGAGCCTTGACACATACACATAGACACAACACATTCACTGCATTTCTCATTAGTCTATAGCAACAGGTGAACAGGTGCTGTATGTGTGGGTGTGCTAGCCCTGGGCTCAATCTAGTCTGCAGGATGTACAGGATGTAGAGTGTGCAGGGACTGCTTGACTCTCAT
>NC_063212.1:4002328-4022328 GCF_017589495.1 Alosa alosa
GAGGGAGCTGCCAGAGGTAGCGTTGCTCAGGGTTAAGCGAAAGTGACAAACCCCTGACTGACTGGGGGCTTGATTAGATTAATGAGCTCGGTTCCGCTTATGCCAAACTTTTCAAACGTGCCTTCCATGCGCCGGTAAAAAGACATAGAGAGAGAGAGAGAGAGAGAGAGAGAGAGAGAGAGAGAGAGAGAGAGAAAGGGGGGCAGAGTGAGGTTGAGATAGAAATGAGTTTGCACTTCAGTGAGCTTCTGTCACAGAAGTTTACCTCCTCTCTGCTGGCCGTGTCTAATATTATTGTAATGTTGGACTTATGCAAATTATGTATTTAGTCCGTCTAGCAGCCTAAAGGAAAGCCTTTAGGTTTTATGAAATATAGTGTTGCAAACAAACATTATAGTAGGCTTAAGGTGTTTTGACATTGGGTTAGAATTGTTGCATTTTTGATTATGTCTTCTCATGAGGTTATACAAATTGCACAAACATACAACAAACTGAAGAATTCTGTAGAAAACTGTGAAATGTATCACAAATTGACATTTCTTACTAAATACACATGGAGAATTTTACAGTGAGAATTGGAGAATGTGTTTAGAAGATACTTCAAGGGCAAATTCAAAGCCCTTCAGACAGGAGGACAGCTTTTTCAGAAGTATGTGAGTAAGTCAGAAGCCTGAGCACACTCTTGCCACGTCTTCTCTCCCCCTGCTGCACAAGCCACGATGGCAAGGGTGCTCGGACACGGGCGGAGACCGGAACTTTCCGAGGTCAAGATCAAAGAGGCCTCCCGCCGGCTAAAGACGTTAGCATAAACTAGCTCCAGTGTGTTTCTGACTGATTACCCCAAATGTGCCTCACTACAAAGGGCTAACCTCCACCATGGAGAGAGGGGATAGCCATGACAAAGAGACGAAAAGAGAGAGAGAGAGATAGATAGAGAGAGAGAAGAAATAGAAACTATAGAGAGATGGAAACCATGGAGACCATTTCTGAAAGGAGAGAGAAAGAGATGCTCAGTGGAAACACACTAAAAAGAAAATGAATACAGAAGAAGCACACACAAAAAGTTAAGGATAGGACTGTGGTCTTGAACAGAAAATAATGCTATTTTGTAATATTACTGTTAAGTGTTTCACTTCTCCCGAGGGTCTTTTTCACTTTCTTAGACTAAAAAACACATCGTCTGTGGGCATTGTTTTCCTCTTTTTGGAGTAATGGTCCCTGTCTCCTTCTTCGCATTTAGTTTCACTTGATTTGCACAAAGGTCTATGCATTTATATGATTCATTAACAGTGCTAAGATCAGATTTCTTAGTTAGTAAAAAGTTATAAATGAATAAAAATTCTCCAGTGGAACCCCTCTCCAGTAACTACTGGTCAGTCCCTCTCCTCTCCCTCCTCCTCTCCTCTCCTCTCTCAGAGAGAGAGAGATAGATAGAGAGAGAGAAGAAATAGAAACCATAGAGAGATGGAAACCATGGAGACCATTTCTGAAAGGAGAGAGAAAGAGATGCTCAGTGGAAACACAATAAAAAGAAAATGAATACAGAAGAAGCACACACAAAAAGTTAAGGATAGGACTGTGGTCTTGAACAGAAAATAATGCTATTTTGTAATATTACTGTTAAGTGTTTCACTTCTCCGAGGGTCTTTTTTTCACTTTCTTAGACTAAAAACACACGTCTGTGGGCATTGTTTTCCTCTTTTTGGAGTAATGGTCCCTGTCTCCTTCTTCGCATTTAGTTTCACTTGATTTGCACAAAGGTCTATGCATTTATATGATTCATTAACAGTGCTAAGATCAGATTTCTTAGTTGAGTAAAAGTTATAAATGAATAAAAATTCTCCAGTGGAACCCCTCTCCAGTAACTACTGGTCAGTCCCTCTCCTCTCCTCTCCTCTCCTCTCCTCTCTCACCCTATCAGATAGATTCAATCAATTCTATTCGTGTCGAACAGGTGGCTTGATCCCTCAAACAAAGACAGAGGCATTTGATTGGAGTGTGCTGAGTTGGGGGTGCTCACATGAATAATGCAGGCCCTTCCCTTGAAGTAACTTCGACTTATTAAATCCAACACACCTACTGTCACACACACACACACACACACACACAGAGAGAGACACACACACACACCATGTCCCCCTGGCTCTAACTCCTCTGAGCCTTTAACCCTGGCTACTAACTGTGCAATGTACGCTGGGAAAGAACCCTATATCTATATCTGGATCTTAGATACACAAAAGAAAGGGAGAGACAAGGGGGGCAGAGAAGATGCGATGGAGAAAAAAGAGAGAGAGAGAGAGAGCAGACTGGAGAGTGGAGCGGCCCACAAGGGGAGAACGGAAGGTAAAGAGAAGGAAGACAGAGAGAGAGAGGGATAGAGAGAACATAGAGAGGGAGAGAGAGAGTGAGAGAGAGAGGGAGAGTGAAAGAACAGAGAGAGAGAGAGAGAGAGAGCCATGACACAAGAGGGAAGTTTTAAGGAATTCCTATTAACAAAGCAAAGTAACAGAGTGTGGCTATGTGCCACATGCAGTGTGTGTGTGTGTGTGTGTGTGTGTGTGTGTGTGTGTGTTTGCTTGCTTCTCCCTACTCAAAAGGACCCTGCTGTCAATCTTCAGAGCAAGGACATCCTATGCTAGAGGGCCAGATGTATGTCACATACCCACACGCTGCTGCTGTTGTGTGTGTGTATATACAGTATGCGTTTGTGTGTGTGTGTTTGTGTGTGTGTGTGTGTGTGTGTGTGTGTGTTGTGTGTGTGTGTGTGTGTGTGTGTGAGAGAGAGAGAGAGAGAGAGAGCTTCCCTTTGAAGGCGAAAGGCCCTCTGAGATCACACCCTTCTCCACTCGTCTCCTCTCTGTCACGCCTCTGTGAAGGGAAAGGCAAGTGCATGAATGTGCAGCTGTGTGTGTGAGTATGACACACTGACTCTCGGCATGAATCATGCGACACCTGTGTGTGTGTGTGTATGGATATTCTGTACAGTGTTTGTGCATATAGTTCAATTGTAAACATTGAGCATGTAGGCTAGCATGTGCTGGCTATGCTGTAAGAATAATTAGACTATGCTATTAAAATCTGTATTGATGTGTGTATGACCCTCATTTATTGCCTGTTGGCCTGGTTGACTTGTGTTGAGTTGGTTGGTGTGCGTGTGCGTGTGCGTGTGCGTGTGCGTGTGTGTGTGTGTGTGTGTGTGTGTGCGCGCGTGTGTGTGTGTGAGTGGTGAATACCTTTGTGCTGTTGGGTGTATAGTTTAGTAGTGTCATCGCTGCTTATCGCTTGTGTCGTCACACCCCTTTTCCGCCTTCTCTCCTCCTCCTCCTCCTCCTCCTCCTCCTCCTCTGCTTGCTCAGCAGAGGGCACACTCGCTCCACGTGGCGGGCCCTGCTGTCGAGGCCTCTCGGGCGGCTGCACTCGGCGCGATAACAGCCTCCTGCGCTGCGGCTCCAAGCACTGGCGCCAGCCACAGCCCTCCTGCCACCTACAAACCGAAACAACAGGAGCACCGCACCACACCACACAACATCCCTCCCCTCCCTCCTGCCTCACCGATTCTCCCAAACACAGCTGCACAAGGTACAGGACAATGGGTTTGGGAGGGAGTGAGAAAAACAGAGGGAGTAGGCAGAGAGAAATAGAGGGGGCAGAAGAGAGAGAGAGAGAGGAGAGGAGAGAAGACATATATGGCCAGAGGGAGAGGCAGATAGAGAGCAAGTGACAGACTGAGGGAAATAAAGAAAGATACCAGAGAGAGAGAGAGAGAGAGAGAGGACAAGAGAAAAAAGAAAGAAAGATAGACACATAGATGGAGAAATACTGTATAGAGAGTGTGTAGCAAGGGTTCTAGTGACAAACAGAGGGAAGAGGGAGGAGAGAGAGACAAGAGAGAGGGAGAGAGAGAGAGCAGTGGTGGAGGGAGAGAGAGAAAGAGAGCAGTGATGGAGGGGAGAGAGAGAGAGAGAGCAGTGGTGGGGGAGAGAGAGAGAGAGCAGTGGTGGAGGGAGAGAGAGAGAGAGCAGTGGTGGAGGGAGAGAGAGAGCAGTGGTGCATGCCAGGGTGTCTTGTCTTTGAAACTGGACACTTCTGTTGTGTCCCCTTCAGGATATGACTGTGTGAGTGCAAAGGAGGGAGGAGGGAGACAGAACGTGACAATGGTGTGTGTCTGTGTGTGTGTGTGTGTGTGTGTGTGTGTGTGTGTGTGTGTGTCTGTGTCTGTGTGTGTGTGTGTGTGTGTGTGTGTGTGTGTGTGTGTGTGTGTGTGTGTGTGTCTGTGTGTGTGTGTGTGTGTGTGTGTGTGTGTGTGTGTGTGTGTGTGTGTGTGGACAAACCCCTGAGTCCTAGAAGGCATTAGCAGCACTTGCTAACACTCCAGCAGGTTGCCAGCACACCACCAAACACACAGCACTGCCCCCAAACCACAACAACACTAGTACAACTCCACGGTAGCCATGCACTCTGGTTAAAGGCAACCAGACAAGCACATGACAGCAATCCAGGGAAGGGTTAAGGGGCCTGTGTGTGTGTGTGTGTGTGTGTGTGTGTGTGTGGGGGAGGAAAGGTACACAAGAGTCTAATGGCATCTTCCAAGTCAGGGTGAAAATGACTGTTTTGCTTCTAAATGATTCAGTGTCCGTAAATGGCGCTGAATTAAACATGATGCCTGTGTCGCTGGCTGTTGCACTTTAAATGAGCCAGGAACAGAAAGGAGGACGAGAGAGAGAGATGGGAGAATGAAAGGGAGAGAAGGATGTGGAGCTTTATGAATTGACTTCCAATGTTAAAAAAGATAGAAGGAAAGATGTTGAACCTGGCAGGATTGAAGGATGAGCTCTGCTATTCATGTCAGTTCTGTCTTCTTGCTCTCTCTTTCTTTCTTTCTTTCTTTCTTTCTTTCTCCCCTTCCCCTTCTCTTTCTCTCTCTCTCTTTCATACAGATTTCTTGGGGGCTCTGACACCATGGTCTGCTGTGAGACGGCTCCCTATTGTCTCTGTGTGTGTAGGAAGAGCCTGTTTTCATCACCACCTCCACACTCCATTGCCATGAGAAAGAGAATGTGTGTCAGTGCACGCGTCTGTGTGTGTCCATGTGCGTGCATGTGTGTGTGTGTGTTTGTTTGTGTGTGTGTGTTTTGTAAGCTGTTGTGGATGTCACTGCATCTAGTTAAAAAAAATCACAAAGACTGATTTTCAGTAAAAAAATGTTATAGAACTTTTTTTTTTGCCTTTCTTAAAAGATTTGTGCATGAAAAACATCTGAAGGCACAGTACAGTAGAAAACGAAAGAGTACATGGAAACGCAAGGAGCCAAGAAGCCAAGGTTGAGATAGCAGCCATACAGGATCTGACAAATTACTGCACAATTATTTGTCAGGTATCAAAGGCACAGAGCGAGTGTGTGAGAGAGGGAGGACAAAAAATAACTGATTGTGAAGGAGATCAAAGATTCCACTGTCAGAAGACACACGCCGTGATCACTGACACCCATCAATCACTGTATCACACATGCAACATCTGCAAGACATGCAAGTCTGGGCTAATAAACATGCACATGATTACAATAAGCAGGCATTCACATACACATACACACACACACACACAGTCACACAAATGAAGGTGTGAGAGAAGTGTGTGTGTGTGTGTGTGTGTGTACTGGTGTTTGTGTTAGGAAAAGGACTATACTCACTGTATACACTATACCTGCTACTGTATGCACACTAATGTGGAGTTATAAGGTTATTGTGTGTGTGTGTGTGTGTACATAAGTGTGTGTGTTTCCCTGGCCACCGTTCATTTGCGGCTCTCCACAGCCATAGGAGAGAGTTAAAGCACTAAGAAATAGCATTCAATTCCAATAGTGACATCATTTAAGTGATTTAAGGCCAGCACAATGACCTCATAAGAACCTGGCAGATTTCTCAGTTATCTTCCCCCCCTCACTCTCTCTGCCTGGCTCCCTCTCTTCATATTTGTCTGAGAGCAATTGTAATAGCAATCCTATGAACAAAACAAGTTTCCGTAATGGATCACTTTTCCGCTCAGTTTTATTTGTATATTCTCCCTTTGTTTATACTCACCTGCACATTTTTGTAAGACTCCTATCAATGCACTAGGGTGTTTTGTAAACTCCCACTAATCGACTAATTGTGTTTTCCCATTGATCGTTCTTTTTCATTATCTTGTTTGGATATGCTGTGCCGTTTTTGTCTTTTTTCGCCAAATGACATCGAGCGTTAAGGGCTTTACATGATAACCGTGTTCTGTTCGAGCAGATTGGCCTCAGGCTTGACAACACCGGTAACACAGCAGACATCACAGGCAAACTAGTTACAGGGGCTAGCGGCTATTCCAGTCTACTGGACCAATCCCCTCTCAGTGGCAGGCTAACTCAGAGGGATAAATAGTTGGGCTTCTCCAGGGTTGTTGTCTCCAGGTGAGCTACTAGCGAGAAAAGCTACATAGCGATAGTCAGTTGTGAACCTTCTGACAAGAGCCTTCTAAAAGAGCCTTCTGTTCAGAACCAGGGAACTAGATGGGAGAGGTGTCTGGGAGCTCATTCCCTTAAAGATGTACATGATACTGAGCCGTGATGCAACAATAACAAAAAATGAGGAATGTGGCAACAGCATGTCTTTATTTCTAATTTGGCTGACACTTTTGTTGTAATGTTGTAACACATGTTGTCATTATTAGATCCCTTATCTTCATACAAACAAAACACATTTTTAATCATAGTGCTCCTGTTACCTCAAATAACCACAAATCTGAAATCTGAGATGAGATCTCGAAGTCAAAACATTCTGTAGGTGGAACCTTTGCCAAAAAGTAGAATTATATTACACATAAAAAGTACATGCAATAAAACCTTCAAGAAGCAGGTATACTAAAATGATGTCTGAATTATAAAAGTGCTTCACTTTATAACTCAGCATTTTAAAATCACATAAAAGCACTTTACTGGTCAGAAAAGGCCTGTATTTGATGTCTGGCTGGTTCTATATACAGCATGCTTGGTCTCGCTGGGCAGTTCTGTTTTCATCCTGGAGAATAAGCTCTTCCCGCTCAGCATGCTTTGTATTCTGATCCTGCCGTGAGGGTATGGACACGGCCTCAGTACAAACCAGCGTGTGGTGAGTTTCACACAACACTTATAGCTCAGCTCTGTCCTACGTCCAGACTCCAACACAAAGTAGAACTGCCCAGTGCACACCAGCATCAGACGACCAGACAAACATTTCTTCCATCATATTTTATATTACAATGGAACTGTGCATAATGGTGTAACATGTGTCATAACAATGAGCAACAGAACACTTTTCACTATGCGGTCGAGTCAGTGAACATAAAGGTTGTGTTGCACCCCATGTATTACTAGAATACAATAATAGTGTTATTAGTGTGTGTGGTGATGGTAAGGCTCATGGTCAGTGACGGTCAGTGAGTTGCTTCTAGGCATTATGGGTAAACTGCTACTTTCTTGTTCTGAAGTTGAGTCCCGCTCTTAACTAGTTATTGTGACTTCTTGAGATGTACAAGATAGAACAACTGATGATATGTAGGTGATGTGCAGAGTATGGTCAGGATTATCATTGAGGGGAAGCCCATTTTTTTCAAAATATGAAATCTCTAAAAATTAGATTTTTGAAAGAAGACTCTATTGGGGTCAATGTGAAATTGATTCCTCTGTCAATTATCATTGACTTGTTCACTTGAAGGTGTACCAAAGTTAGGCACTCAGTGCTTACTTGCATTGTGTGTCTGTGTCTTCCCTCCTTTGGGATTTGAACTTGAGAGTAAACCAATCCTATGTCTATGACAATTAAGACTTACCCACAGGGTCATCTAGTGTGTGGCATCAATGTAAATTGCACAATAACATGGCCAATGTAGTATGTATAGCTTTTAATATAATTTAATTGCGTATTGTATTTCAAGATTAAATTTCACTAAGGATTACTGTAATATGTGATGAATTTCTGGACTGTGGACATTCTGGTAATGCAATGCTAAAGTATGAATGTAAATTGTCCATATTCTTTTGAATTGCAATATTCTACTTTCATTAGCATTTTTGTTTGTTTGTTTGGCAGCCATTGTTACCAGTCATTTGAGCTTTTTTAAAAAATGTTTTACATCAGTGCATCTGCGTGGTCTTTACACAACTAAGGCTGTCAGCTTCCAGGACTGTTAGTATGAGGTGGACTGTTAGTATAAGGTGGACTGTTAGTATGAGGTGGAACAATAATCTGCCTTGAACAATAATCTTTGCTTGAGCCCAACAGAACAAAAACATCCAATTAGAGTACAAACGAGAAGCCCAGAAACACTGATATCAGAAACGCTGACAGTTTTAAATTATCCTAACCAAGGCTCCGAACCGGTTCAAGGAACGAAAACGAAAGGAATTTTTACGAGGAGCGGAAACGGAAACGAAAACAAAATGGTCTTCAACTGTTCCGGAACAGAAACGTTATTCTGAAATCCACAAATATAATAACGTTTTTTTTTCGTTCTCGATATATTTTATACAATTTCACAAAAGCATATCCTAAGTGTTCTACTCGTTTGATTGTAGGTGAACAGCCTAATAATTTGATTTCTGCAGTTTGAAAAAAAAAACCGAATAAATGGACCTTTGGTCCAAATGTGTATATTTTGTCTTGCTGTTGTAATGTAACCTATCCGTCTGCCACTTCGGATCTTAGGCCAGCTTGTCGCGGAGGCTACTGAAACTGATTTGGAAATTGTTTTGTAGCCTATGCGTAATAGCCTATTTTGCCTGTCCACGCCTTGTCGTTTTCAAGTCGGGATATGAAATGTTTGCGCAATTATAGCCTATTCTATGTAGAAGAGTTAAACGGGAAATTTGAGATAGGCCTTGTCAGCAACAGACAGGTTCGTTTATAAACAGGGTTGGAATTATAGCGCAAGCCTTTGAAGATCTCCATATGGATAAAACTTCAACCAGGTAAGGAGTTTAGCACGTATCCAGAAATATTTTTGATAAGAAATTATTTATAGGCATAGGTTAGGCCTACAGTAAGTCTGTAGGCTATGGGATGGATAGCCCATCTGAATGTTTTTGGATGCCGCCTGTGATTTATTATTTTTGGGCATAGCTACGGTATAGGCTAAATCAAGGGGAAATAATGAGTACGTCTATTCTAAGGTAAAGTCCACAAAAATAAACTTGATAGGCCCGCCAAACACTGCCGGAACTTTAAGAACGAATGATATTTTGCGTTCCGAACCGTTTCAGGACCGATATGTTGGTGGCGGAACGCATGCAAGAACGAAAACGTTAAACATAGGCCTACCTGAACTGTTCGGAACGAAACCTTTGAAAAATAATTTCGTTTTCAAGCCCTGATCCTAACTAATTGTGTCTGCCAAAGTGCTAAACGACGATAACTAGCTTGTGACTAGAGCTAGCAACTAATTATCTATCCTTAACCCCTAAATCAAATCAGTAATCACACAAAATCACAAAATACTATGCTAGCGTAGCTGCTAAGGAGCCCACAGACTGGAAAACTGTGGGCGCGATTCACTGTTCCACTTATTCCCAAGTTGCTCCAAAGAAATTGGCCCTGGCCAGTTGACATCAGTAAGTCGCTTGGGATAAAAGCATCAGCCAAATGAATAAAAGATAGAGAATTTAGTGGTCTACACTGGCACGCTTTGAGATACATGGGCACTAGTGTATCAGGATAGCTTCAGAGTTTCAAGGCTTTTTTCTTAAAATAACGCCTGCAAACTCAGTGTGATGTTACTCTGACTTACAATACTGAGAATGGAGTCTCTGACATTGTCAAGAAGCCCAGAACATTTCATATTGGAGATGATTGGTTGGAGCATCACCCTTCCGTTGTTTTTTCACAAATTGGGTAGCCCCTTAGTACTAAATGGATACCCAGCGTGTCTAAAATTGAATAAAAGGAGAATTCTTACATTGTGTTACTTTAACAACTAGATGTACCGCATAGCGGTACAAAATATGACCGCCACTCAGTCCTGTACATCCGTTCCGCAAAAATAAATCACACTTCAATTTGTCTCCATCTTTTACTCCATCCCCCACTCTTGAAACTTTTGTGTATGCTTGTTTGGCATGCCTGAGTGTGTGTGTGCGGCTGCACAGAAAGTAGCCTACTGGTGCTGAAAAGGTGAATAGATTGTAGAATAGCCAAAGAAGATGTAGCATTGTTATAAAACCTTTAAAATCTCTAAACAATCACAAGAAGGGCAGTTCATCACAGTTCATCCATTGCAACTGGACTGATGAAAGGTCACTTACACCTGTAGGCTACATTGTATTTGGGAAAAGCAAAAGGTATCAGCATAATGTTATTTACTTATTTATTTATTTATTTATTTATTTTATTAATTTATTAATAAACAAAAACATTTCTTCTTCTACATAAGATTTTAGTCATCTTTAGTTCATGTGATACTTTATTGTCAATGCACAAATTAAGTAACAGTAGTCTGAAACGTTATTGTTAATGCACAAATTAAGTAACAATAGTCTGAAACGAAATGCTGTTTTACATCTAACCAGTGGTGCAAATAACTGACATGTCCAAATGGGCCTTGATGAAATGCGTCGCTAGACTGTTTATACACATTTTAACGGGCCAAAGTTGAAGAGATGTTGTCCGTTATTGTTTGTGCAAATATAGGATGATTCATGTTCCCTTGCATTGTGTAACTGAGGTCCCTGGCTAGTCTGGCTTTCACCAGACCAAGCTCAATCTTTTAAGAAATCAAAAAATAAATAGCGGGCAGATCAGGCTGGGTTCACCCAGCCTAGTCCATAGGCACCCGATATTGTTTAATTTTCCGATTGAGATATCCACGCTCTGGCTATTCTAAATGCAAAAATGCATCAGGGAGTTATGACAAAATTGTAACTAACAAACTATATCCTAATAGAAAGCTGTTAGCTTCCCTAAGCTACAGGTAGGCTTATAAGGTAGGCCTATTTACAACATAAATTGTCAATAGGCTATGCTGGCGACACAAATAAAATCTCCTTTGGAAACCAATGGCTTACGCCTTACAGTATCAAGCGGACTTAACCTGCCATATCGTGGCGAAAAGTTGTAGGCCTAATAAAATTCACGCAGCTCCATGAGTCAAGGAAAGCGCGAATGAAGTAGCCACTTCTAAATGGGACCCAATACACAGTAGCTTAAGGTGTGTTGCTAAAGCAGCCATAATGAAATGAAGGTGTCATTGTTTGGATACTTCACACAAACATGCTTTTTAATTTCACAGACTACAACTACCAAGTTCCAACTACCAAGGAATCAAAGCACATCGATTCCCCTCTCACACCCTGCACGCACTTAAAACAAATAAACAGGCGCCTCAGTCTCACGATGTATAGGCAAAACTGTATAAGACCGGGTGTAACGTTGGTAAATCTTCCATTGCACAGAATGATTTTTTGTAGCACGTGCAACAAATGACAGTCGAAAGATACAATTACAGTGCTGCTATCAATTTGCTTGGTATAACCGCATTTATCGTTTTCTACAAATGCAATCAATCAAATTGGCCTCCATCACTCAACCAACGCTAACGGTAACATTACCTAGGTCCTTATTGATATTATAAGATTAACGCATCCGCAGTAAAAAAACCAAGCATGTCCGATAAACATCCTCAGATTTATTTCGGCTTCAAGAAGAAATGGGAATTACATTTCATGTGAATATCGCCCTATCCTTATTAGACATTCTCTGCGGTAAACTACAGTCCATGTACAGTAGGAAGCGCCCATTGTTTTTCCAACCCACTTTTAACTTCCAACAAAATTACGCCTCACTGCAACGATGCACCATCTAGTGGACAAACGACTACTTATCGCCAATACTGGAAATGCAGCCATGATGATGATGAATATTTGGCTTTCTTTTTAATCCTACTGAATTTGTAGTTATGTATCGCCGCTGCATGTGTATAATACCATCGATAGTATGTGGGTGCACTAAATTTTAGACCCCCCCCCATGGATGAAATTCCTAGAAACTTGGCATACCCCCAGAGAATGCCAGGTCAATCATACACATAAAAATTTGGTGCAGTTCTGAACATCTTAACTGAAGATAGGGCGATTAAAGCAGAATAATATTGCATTTTCATTTTTACCGGGGTGCAAATCACAAATGAGTGATTATGGGCCAGGTTGATGTGGGCCCTTGAGACCAACATACCATAAAAGATTCTTCATCCTCAGTGCCACGGTTCAGGTAGTTATTTAGGAAAACTGCTTTTTTATGGGTTCAGGGGGGCCCAGCACGGGGAGTGGCCCCGGGACCTAAACTAAATTTTTCCGTAAAAAGTCTAGTGGGGCTACATACCCACCAAATTTCATGTGCATCGGTGTTACGGTGTCCCGGGTATCGTTGACCAAAAATTCAGGAAGTAGATGACGGGAAAAAAAAACTTTGACAATCATTATATGACCGCTTCGCCATCTTCGCTAGCGGCGGTCATAATAAGGCTCTAGATCGCAATCAGGCATCTCTCTAAAGGAAAGGAAAATAAACGCCTGTGAATCCATCATCCGATACACACCATTTCTGGCAAACAGCAAACCCCTAAAATGATTTCCATACTCATGTCAGTTCTGTTGCCTCTCCGGCCCTATGTCCTAGCCCCCCCCCACCCGGTGCAGCCCCTGGCTAAACAACTGCATGCCCCCCACCCCACCTCCCAGCAGCCTCCACTACACAGTCTGATTCAGGGGGAAGGGGGTCAGCATTTGGAACTAGTCCCAAATGACTTTAATTAACTTTATGGTAATGCTAAATTGCCTCTGCATGAGAGGGAGAGAGAGAGCAAGAGAGGGAGGGAGGGAAGGTGGGAGGGGAGATAGTGAATGAGAGACTCCATGGACTGTGAGAAGAGGGGAGACAGCTAGACAGAGAGAGGGAGAGAGAAAGAGAGTAGCCGTTTTTGTGACAAAAACTGAAGCTTCCCTGACAAATTCTACCAAATAGAGGAAGTTGTGAAGGATGGAGCAGAATGCAAAGAGGAAGAGAACAGGCTTCATTTCCACAGCCTCTATTTCTCCCTGCTCTTTCAATGCTCTTGCCAGGAGACGTGTTTAGAAAACTGACAGAGACGGCATGCAGGACAAAAAAAAAGAAAGAACGTAGAACATAGTGGAAGATAAAGAAGAGGAGGGCGTTTGGTATTGGAAAGGGACTTTGCTCAGTCACAGAATAGTTGTGATTTCTACCTCTGCCCCTGCATGGACCAAAAAGTAACGGAAGAAAGATGGAGGGAGAAGAGAGAAAGAGGGGAAGGGTTGTGAGAGAGAGAAAGAGGAGAGGACGAGAGAAATGTGGAAAAACTGCTCTGACACAAATCACAAACTGTTTTTGTCGTTTTTTTCCGTCGCCATGCAATCACACTGCTCCAGTCTCCACCGTCACCTGTGACCTCATGGGATTGCGTCTCTACCAAACCCCATCCAGCTCTCTTCATCTCTTTCTCTCCGCCACCTCTCTTTATCTCTCCAATCTGCTCCTCTCCTCTTTTTTCTTCTCTCTTCCAGCTCTTTTCTTTTCACCACTCCTCTTCTCTCCTTTTTTTCTTCTCTCTCTCCTATTTCTCTTTTTGCCTCTCATTCATTCTTTCATCTTCTCCTCTTCTCTCCCTCGCTCCCCCCCTCTCTCTCTAGACCCTTCCTGCATGTCTTACTTGAATGCTGTTGGTGGAGACGGCCTTGGACTGCGGCAGGAGCAGGAGCAGAAGCTATAGGCTCTCATTCAGCCACGGACAGGCACCACAGATATGATCAAGGGATTTTGTTGTCAATGGATGAAATAGGAAAAGAGGGAAACCGAAGGGGAGAGAGAGAGAGAGAGAGCGAGGGAGAGAGAGAGAGGGAGAGAGAGCGAGGGAGAGAGAGAGAGGGAAAGAGCGGTAAGGGAGGAAGAGAGAGGTGATTTGATCACAGTGTTCACTCTGCCTATAGAGGGCCAAGCCACAGATGTGACTTGTGTATTTACTGAGCAAGAGCAGGCAGCACAGGCAGCGCGCCTATTGGGTTCCCCTCCAGCAGATATGATCAGGGACTGGGCTAGCACTGAGCACAGAGCCAGGGCTGACACTGAGGAGAGGAGAGAATGGAGAAAGCAACACTGGATTAGAAAGATAGCGTGTGTGTGTGTGTGTGTGCGTGTGTGTGTGTGTGTGTGTGTGTGCCGCCAGTACGCAGTGCGCGTGTGCGTGTGTGTGTGTGTGTGTGTGTGTGTGTGTGTGTGTTGTGTGTGTTGTGTGTGTGTGTGTGTGTGTGTGTGTGTGTGTGTGTGTGTGTGTGTGAGGAGAGAGCGATGTGGCGAGAGGGGAGCACAGGCATAAAAACGAAGACAACAAAGAGAAATGTGGAGAATGGGAGAAAAGCAATCACACTGACGCAAACAGCTGGGTGAAAAAAGAGAACAGAGAGAGAGAGATGAAGCACATGAGAAAGACTGAGAAGGAATTAAATAAGTAAAGAAAAATTACAAATGTAGAAAAAACAAGAGAGACAGAGAGACAAGAACAAAGAAAGACTTAGAGCGAGGGAGAAAGAGAGAGAAACTAGAGAGAGAGAGAGAGAGAAAGACATGTGACAAGAAGGATGACAGGAACAAACACACTTTATTAGGGGGCCATAGGGAGTACAGGGGTAATGTAGTGATGGCTGTGACTCTCCTAGGTGTGATACGGGGGCAACTGGATGTATCCAGACCTACTCCCCCTATGTATGTACCCATGTACCCAATCACACACACACACACACACATGCACACACAAACACACACACACACACACAAACACACTTACTGCCCCATTCCCTGTGACCCTGATGTGGTGTTACCTGTGTGTGTCACTGCCAATTTCAGTGTTATTCACTCATCAAGCCTCCTGTTCCCTGTCTGCATATTGTGGCTGGACACACGCACACGCACACACACACCACTCTTTACAAACACACACACACACACACACCCTGTATGACACCCTGATGTGGTGTTACCCACCCAACACATTCATCACACTGGAAAGCACACCCCCCACACCACTCCTATACTCACACACACACACACACACACACACACACACACACACACACACACACACACACACACACACCCTTAAAGTCATGCTTATTGTCTGTATAATTTGTCACATCAACAGTCCCACAACTGCCGTCTGAGGCCTGGAGTGTCAGCTGCCACTCTCACAACACACACAGCACCGATGGTGCCACGCAATCAGAGCACTTAAGAGCGCCGGGATCCCCAATGGGGAGCCAGCGCGCTCGTCTCCACAGCTGCCTGCCCACTCACTCGTCACTCGCCAGGGGAGAGGGCCGTGTCAGCGGATGCATGCGTTATTAGTTGTGGAGGGGGGAGAGGAGGTGAAATGAAGAGAGAGCACAGGATAGGAGGAGAGGAGAGAGAGCCCACCTCCTCCCCAGTCGTCATGGAGACTCAGTAAACACATCTTAGTGGGTAATCAGTTCCGTGACCATCGCTCCCCGATGTTTCCTTTGGTGATGCAGGTGATAAGCCTAGAAATCTAGACGCACCCTAGCGGCAGAAAATTACATTTGCTGCCAGGGCTAGTCTAGCAACTCTCCGTTGGCTTGTGAGCTGAAAAAATTAAACTTCTATCAGGCCAATAAAATCGTGTATAGAGACGTTAGGCAGGCTTACCATAATGATTGATGGAAGAGTTACAACAGTTTGGCTTGAATTCCCTGCTACTTGAAAACAAAGAAGATGGATGTTGCTGTTGGCGAACAGCGTGACACGAGTTAAGTTTTTTTTAAGTTGGCAAAAGTTTGAACTAGCCAACTAGCTCCGCTGGTGGGAAAACGCATGCAACTCATAGCCCTGTCCTATTAGCCCATTTCACAAGATGGGGCCGCTGTGTAAATCAACTTCCTGTGGAACAGCACTGTCCCATAGACAGCAAAAGAAAAGTCCACAGGAAAGACAAAAGCAGGAAGACGTTTTACCCTGCCAATTAAGGCATCATTAACATCAACGAGGCCGGACACCTGGACACTGTGAAATAGGCTTATTGCGTGCAGAGGGAATTTGAAAGACAACCGATTATCCCGCCCCTCGTACTGAACACTGCCAACGGTGAGTGCCCAGACCCTATATTTTAATGTGGGTCTGGCTCATCAGGCTAGCAGGTGATGCATATACAGCAGGTCATGTTGAGGAAGTAGAAAAGCCAGGTTAACATTTCATCAGCCAAGAATTGTATTGTAACATTTCATCATCCAAACATTTCATCATCCAAGCATTAGTATTGTATCTGACATTACATAATTTGGTACCAAATAGTATAAAAAATATGATTTGGTGCAAAATATCAAAATAAAATGTATAAAAATAATTTGAAAGAAATCAATACGAAAATCGTTTTTATGCAATGGTGGTTTGATTCAGTATCTATCTATCTATCTATCTATCTATATATCTATCTATCTATCTAGATAGAAATACCAGGTATTTCATGACCAACGAATCTTTCCATTGGACTCGGAGAAGCTCCATCTTAAAAGATCACAGGCCTTCCTTCCTCCCTCTGTCTTTCTCTCACTCCCTCTGTCTTTCCTGCTTTTTATTCTTTCCCATCTTTCTCTTGTTCACCCCTTCCTCTCTGAATAGGCTCTCTCAGTTCCAGCTCAGAGACCTCTGGACTGCAGGCTTTGCCTCTGTAATGAGACCAGACTGCAGGGGCCTCTGCTGTTCTCCATGCCTGGCTGGGCTGTTGGTCGAACCCCATTCAAAACCAGTCATTTCCTTCTCCCAGTACACAAACACACACACACACACACACACACACACACACACACACACACACACACACACACACACACACAGACAGAAAGACAGACACACACCACACACACACACAGGGGGGGCGGGGGGGTGGGTTGTAGTGCACACAGTTGACCTCTTTGCTCATCCCTTGTTTAGATTTGTTTACATGCCCTGTGTGTGTGCATGCGTGTCGTGGGCAGTGTTGTAGAAAGTACTAGAAAGCAATACTTGAGTAAAAGTACAAGTACTAGAAAAAGACTTTGGTAGAAGTGAAAGTTGCCTTTTAGAATATTACTTAAGTAAAAGTCTTAAAGTATCTGATATATACTGTACTTAAGTATCAAAAGTAATTTTCTGATATTTAATGTACTTAAGTATTTGAAGTAAAAGTAAAAAGTAAAAAGCAAGCGATTTTATTTTGAACTTTTATTGTAAACTTTATTTTGGCTTTCTTATAGTAAAGCATAACGCATATTCAGGGTTCCCATATCTTCTTAATCTCACTCATCAAA
The DNA here is from genome assembly GCF_017589495.1 of Alosa alosa. Taxonomy (NCBI): domain Eukaryota; kingdom Metazoa; phylum Chordata; class Actinopteri; order Clupeiformes; family Clupeidae; genus Alosa; species Alosa alosa. The sequence goes on from NC_063212.1 coordinate 4,019,688, forward strand.
TCAAATCACATTCTTTTCTAGGACTTTTTAGGCACAATTCTCTGAAATGAAAAATAAATAACTTATTTCTTTCACACAAAAAAATGACCTGCTTGTAGGGAGAACATTTTGGTCATGTGGCATGAGCATTTCTAGGGCTTACAGTACTCCCCAGGTCACCGTCACTCACACACACACACACAGGCCACCTATGTCCAGCAGCTACTAATATGCCAGTCATTAGTTGAAACTGAAAAGGTGTCTGTTCATCTTCAAAAGAAGCTGGTTTTCAAAGTTGCCAGAATTCAGTGCCCGGGAGTTTCAGGCCCAAGACCAACCATAGTGGTGGAAATTGGATAAATGAAACAACATTTCAGCTCTTACTATCCTGTAGTTTTTATTAGTACCATGGTTCAACAAATGTGTAAAGGTTATATAATAATTCACTTCAACTGAGAAGTTAACAAAAAATATTCCACTATTCCACAAGTTACCAAAACAGAAAGAAAGAAAGAAAGCCTTTGAAATGTAGCCTATCCCATGCTTTCACAAAGAGGCATATTGAACTAATGTTTAGGCTACATGTTTTTTGCATGGGTAGGCTATATTGTTGTTTGGTGATTTAGCCTACTCCTTTACTACACCCTCTTCTGAGCAAACAAGGCATATAGGTTTATCATGTAGGGTAATTGCTCTTTCTTACATTAAATAACTTTAATTTATCCTCTCTACTGTAGTCATGGCCTCCTCATCACTAATTTCGGGCTCATCATTTTCAGTGGTCGACTGGTTGATCTGCTGCTCAGTCTCTCCTGGCCTCTTTCTACCATATATCCTTCCTGATGCTTGTGTCTACTGTAGGGCCGGCTTGGCTATCCGTATCTGAGAAAACTTTTTGGAAAAGACAGGCTATATGGACCCAACCAACTCTTTTTGGGAGGGGAGAACTCCCTCACGTAGGCTACAACCCATGCAGAGGCATTGCATTGGTGTCATGCACAGAATGCGGAACGTGTCCTACTTTCAGAAAAGATAGACTAACGTGAAAAATGTCAATATTTGTTTCCTCGACCGGCCAAAAAGTGAAGTGGCCCACCAGGATTTCTCCCGATTACCCACCCCGGGCCTGATTTAGTCTTACTCTTATTGGACTGAAGACAACTCCTGCGATGCTATGGATAAATAGCCTTGCACAGGCAGCTAGGGCAGATAGCCGATGTACAGAAACATTTCTTGCAAATACGGCCACGGGTGTATGACGTTATATTCACCACTACCCTGTTCACCAAGTTCACCACTATCGTCGGGGTGGTCGTCTATGATAATGGGAGGTCCTTCAGTAGGTGCTCGTGCTTCCATGGCGGTTTCAGTTGTGCGTCCTCCTCCTTTAGCAACAAACAAGAGCTGAAATAGAGTGCGCAGCGTGCAGAGCGTGCGTAATGCAATCTAGGAGCAGTGATTCACCAAACCTCCCTTATTGCAGTCGCGACACATTTTTTCTAATTTTATGTTTTAGTAACGAGTAACGAAGATGCTTTAGTGGAAATATAACGGAGTAAAAGTATACATTTTATCTAGGAAATGTAGTGGAGTAAAAGTGGAAGTTGACATAAATTTAAATAGCTTAAGCAAAAGTACAGATAGGTGAAATTTCTACTTAAGTACAGTAACGAAGTATTTGTACTATGTTACATTACAACACTGGTTGTGGGTCTGTGTGTGTGTGTGTGTGTGGGGGGCAAAGAGGTCCATTACATTTAATAGTCTCTTTCTCTCTCTCTCTCTCTCTTATACACACCCTTAGAGCAGAGTTTCTTACAGACAGAGTGAGAATGAGGTGGGATCAGGGTGACACAAGACAAAGGACGCCGGCTCGTAAGGTGACGCGAGACAAAGGACGCAGGCTCGTAAGGGTCGTAGGGTGGCCATTCAAGCAGTGAACACATGTTCATGTCCACCTGTGCAAGCTGAGATGTGGGTGGTAGACCTTTAGTAGTTCCACACAACAAGTACACTTGTTCTACCGACTCACCTCTTATAGGCATCTTTCTTGTTGAGTGGAGGAGGAGGAGAAGAGGAGGGTGAGAGAGGGACCATGGAGGAAATGGAGGGGAAGAGTGTGAGGAAACGTCCTGCAGGTCATGATGGGACACATTTCACCCCTGCTGTGGGGAGTTCACCTACAGTTTGTAATGTCTGGATATATTGATGGATTACTGATGTGTGAGTGTGTGTGTGTGTGTGAGAGAGAGAGAGGCTTCAGAGAGATATCAAGAAAGAATGAAAGAAAGATAGAAAAAAAGAGATTGTGTGTCATTCTGTCTCTGTGTGTGTGTGTGTGTGTGCCTGTGTGTCATTCTGTCTGTGTCTGTGTGTGTGTGTGTGTGTGTTAAGAATGTGTATCACGGTATGGAGCTAAGAGATGGATACAGTGAGAGCAGCCATGCCCTCTCTCCCAGGTCTGTAAATGGAGAAGCGAGAGTGGGAGAGTGAGTCAGAGAGACCAAGAGAGTGACAAGGAGATGACAAAAGAAAGAAAGGAAACACACTTTTGACAGATTACTGAAGCAGCTCCACTGCAGATCCACTTTCGTGACACGGCTGAAGTGTGCTGACGCCATGCCACCCCTCGTTCGTGTGTGGGTGTTTCGTTTCAAATGTC
>NC_063212.1:4027328-4039828 GCF_017589495.1 Alosa alosa
CTTTGCCTACACACACACACTCACACATATATACACATAGACATGGACACACTCACACCAAAACAAGCACAGACATAGAAACACACACACACGTCACACATACATACACACACACACATACATATATATATATATATATATATATATATATATATATATATATATATATATATATATATATATATACACACTAGGGGTGGAACGGTACACAGAAGTCACGGTTCGGTTCATACCTCGGTTCCGACATCATGGTTCGGTACGAGTTCGGTACAATGGAGGGAAAAGCAAAACAAAAATGCAGAAGGCAATTGGTTTTATTTTTGAATGTCTCAGGCTGTAGGGCCTGCTACCTACACTCTCTCCCCTGAGCTAGCTGCAACAGCCTGAAATGTGCAAAGTAAGATGTAAACAGTAAACAAGTATCCCACATCAGACTGTAAACTGTAAACAAAATAAGACAATCAGCTATAAAACTGAAAATAGGCCTACAGCATCTCTTATTTATGAAAGTGCAAATTACTGTACATAGAATAATGATTTTAAAAAATCCATAGGTGAGATTTTCCACATCCGTGTTTGGTTGTATATGGAAGGGTCTACAGCAGTGGTCCCCAAACTTTTTCACTCACTATAACCTGACCCTAGCCAGATGAATTTCGCTCCGCCTAGCTCCACTCATCCATCTGGAACCAATCCATTGAAGTGTTGCTTCAGAAGGTTGGGCCTAATCAAAAAATGCTTGCATATGATTGAATAAGCCACTTGTCAGTCATCTATTGACGTGCTACTTCAACCACTCACATCGAAGCCAACCCGTGACGCTGATCAAAGTCAAAGTCAAAGTCAAAGTCAGCTTTATTGTCAATTTCTTTACATGTTCCAGACATACAAAGAGATCGAAATTACGTTTCTCACTATCCCACGGTGAAGACAAGACATATTTTACCAATTTAAGTCCACATTCAAGTAAACAAAAAAGTAAGTAAATAAGAGGGCACATATAATAATGAAAAATAAGAGCAGCAAAATTTGGTTGAAATTGTGCATAGACAGTCAATAAAATACTAGTGCAAAGTCAGGCCAATAAAAGGCTTGGGTAGTTCTGTTTGACCTAAGTAATAAAGAAAGTGGCATAGTGGTGCAAGTTATGTAAGAGCAGCAGAAGTGTTGTGTTTTCAGGACAACAACACCAAGTTGTAAAGTGTACAAGTGTGCAAGTGTGCAAGTGGAGTAGTGCAGGCGGCCATTGTGGGTCCAATGTCCAGGATGTTATGTAGCTGAGGGGGTGGGGGGAGAGGAGGGGAGAGTTCAGCATCCTTACAGCTTGGTGTATGAAGCTGTTGGTGAGTCTGGTAGTGTGGGGAGGCGCAGGGCTTCTGTACCTCTTCCCAGAGGGCAGTTGATCAAACAGATTGTGGCGGGGTGACTTGCATCACTCACAATTTTGGTAAGCCGGCGGGTGAGGTGGGTGGTGTAAATGTCCTTCAGGGAGGGGGAGTGAAGCACCAATGATCCTTCCAGCTGTGTTCACTATGCGCTGCAGGGCTTTCCTGTTGTATTCAGTGCAGCTTCCGCCCACACAGCGATACAGCTGGAGAGGATGCTCTCAATGGTGCCTCGGTAGAGAATGTGGTCATGATGGCTGGTGGAGCACTTGCTCGCCTGAGTTTTCCGAGGGAAGTACAGGCGCGGCTGAGCTCTTCGCCAGTGATGCAGTGTTGGTGGTCCAGGAGAGGTCTTCACTGATGTGCACCCCAGGAATTTGGTGCTGCTCGCTCTCTCCACCACAGCACCGTCGATGGTCAGTGGCAGGTGTTGGGTGTGACCTCTCCGGAAGTCAACAACAATCTCTTTGGTCTTGCTGACGTTCAGCAGGAGGTTGTTGTCCCTGCACCACGTGGTCAGATGGTCGACCTCCAACCTGTATTGAGTCTCGTAAGCCCTTGGTGATGAGACCCACCAGAGTTGTGTCGTCCAGCAAATTTCACTATGTGATTGTTGCTGTAGGTTGCAGTGCAGTCATCGTCAGCAGGGTGAAGAGCAGCGGACTGAGCACGCAGCCTTGGGGGCCCCTGTGCTCAGTGTGATGCTGCTTGAGGTATTGTTGCCAACACACGTACTACTTGGGGCCTCTGACAGAGGAAGTCCAGTAGCCAGTTGCAGAGGTAGGTACTGAGTCCCAGTTTGTCAAGTTTGCAGATGAGTTGTTGTGGTATTATGGTGTTGAATGCAGAACTGAAGTCTATAAACAGCAATCTCACATATGAGTCTCTTTTTCCAGGTGGGTGAGGGCTGGGTGGAGGGACAGAGCAGATTGCATCCTCTGTAGACTGCTTGGCTCGGTATGCAAACTGGAAGGGGTCCAGGGCGGGGGGGAGAATGGCTTTGATATGTGACATGACAAGCGCTCAAAGCACTTCATGATGATGGGTGTCAGTGCCACAGGGCGGTAGTCATTGAAGCAGGATGGAGCAGTTTTCTTCGGCACAGGTATGATGGTGGCAGCTTTGAAACATGATGGGGACGATGGCTTGCTTCAGGGAAGTGTTAAAGATGTCTGTGAAGACATCCTTAAGCTCCCTGCGCAGTCCTTCAGTGCCACGACCTGGGATGTTGTCTGGACCTGTTGCCTTACGGGTGTTGATAGCAGCAAGTGTCCTCTTCGCGCTGTCGGCAGAGAGGCACAGGGGCTGCTCATGTAGAGGGGGATGGGTCTTCTGTGGGCAGGTGCTGTTTTGTGCTTCAAAGCGAGCAAAGAAGCGGGTTCAGGTTGTTGAGCAGAGGGATGTTGCTCTCACAGCTCTGTGGCGGGCTTGTAGTCCGTGAGGGCCTGAATGCCCTGCCATAGGCTTTGTCGCGTTCCTGCTGTCTTTGAAGTGGGTGGTTATCTTGTGAGTGTATCCTTTTTTGCTTCCTTGATGCCACGGGGACAGGTTGGCTCTCGCTGTTTTCATGCCAGCTTCATCCCCAGCTCTGTAGGCTTTGTCTCTGGCCCTCAGCAGCCTGAGGACATCCCCTGTCAGCCATGGCTTCCAGTTAGCCCAGTGATGATGTCTTTTGTGTGGGTCACATCATCGATGCACTTGGTGATGTAAGAGGTTACAGTGTCTGTATACTCCTCTATGTCTGTCCGGTTGTTGTAAGTGGCTGCCTGCTTAAACATTTCCCAGTCTGTTGTGTCAAAGCAGTCTTGAAGAGCATCGGAGGCTCCCTCAGGCCACACTTTTACCTGCTACGAACCCGGTTTGTTCGCTTTTACCCTTTGTCTGTATCGCGGGCATTAGCATAACAGTGATTTGGTCTGAAAGTCAATGTGGGAGGGGGTGGCTTTGTATGCTCCTTTGTGTGTAGTGTAGACCAGGTCCAGGATGTTATCTCCTCTTGTTGGAAAATCAACATGCTGGTGTAGCTTTGGAAGTACAGTTTTGAGATCGGCATGGTTAAAATCTCCAGTGAAGATGGTGAAACCGTCTGGGTGTGCCAATCTGTTGTTCACTGACAGCCTGGTACAGTTCACTAAGAGCGGCGTTCTTATAAGCTGTTGTTGTTGGTAGGCGGGATGTATACTGCGACTCAGCAGAATCGCAGTAATTTCCCTTGGCAGGTAAAAGGACGGCACTTTATGATCATAAACTCTGCCAGTGGTGAGCAGTGTTTGCATACTACTACAGTGTCCGGCACCATTCGTCACGGATGTAAACACAGATTCCTCCTCCTCGTGATTTACCTCCCTTTACAATGGCCCTGTCTGCTCGATAGCATGCTAGCTGCTCCAGTTGTACAGCAGAGTCCGGAATGTTGTCATTTAACCAAGTCTCAGTGAAGACGAGCACACAGCAGTTACTTACTGTCGGTTCGTTGATCTCAGCAGTCGTATGTGATCCATTTTGTTGTCCAGTGATCGTACATTTGCCAGGAGAATGGATGGTATGGCTGGGCGAAGTTGGGCTGGCCGCTAGCCTGGCCCGGGCGCCTCAGCGCTTGCCCCTCTTCTGCTTCCTCGCACACCGCTTCCGGCGCTTTCTTTCGGGGAGGAGTAGCAGGAGAGTCCGGTGTTGTTGCAGGCGGAGTAGTCCGAGTTCCTTTAAGCGTCTCTGTTGCAAAGTCCAGAACGCTGCAAAACTTGCTTTTGCAGATGTCAATTAAAACTGCCTGCTATACTTTGTAGTGCGACGTAGTAAGGCGAGGCGAACACGTAAAACTTTTGGGACAAACACTTTTAAGCGAACAAAACACCCGTGCGGTTGGGACAGAGAGAGGAGGCTGCGTGCGCGTGTCTGGCGCCCGCCATCTTGGATAACAGTCTCACAGTCACTTCTACGCTATGTCACATCTATGAAACTCCTGCCCTGCGTCCTGATTGGCTGTACCATAAAATCGGTTGCAGAAATCACTCTCAATGGAAGAGGTCCCAGATGGATGTGAGTGAAGCTAGGCGGAACGAAATTCATCTGGCTAGGGTCAGGGTTAAGCTCACTATGCCTGGCTCTAAGAAAGGGCCAGAGACTCGAAGTATATATGTATATAGTATCAGTAACCATAAATAGCTTAGTGCTGTGAACAACAACAGTGTACCTTAGTTGAATATTCCATTACATTTAATCATAGGCTACTGCAATTTAATACAATTAGCTGTGTTTATGTTGCCATCATGTCATATCAGTGTAAAATGTAGCTCAAATGAAATAATATTAATAAAAAGACTTTTCCCAAAAGCATTCCCAAAAGTATTAGCAGGGAGTCCCAAAAGTATTTTATTCAAAAATGTGTGAACTCTAAACTCTGTGTCTTTGCATACACAGCTCAAGTTGTGAACAAGCAATATCCTACAAATAATTTAAAGTTTTCAAACTATGAGAGTTTTATGAAGTGCTGGCAAAAACATCTGAAATGACCACCATTCTAACTTTCACTCACCTGATGAGAACTTTGTGAACATCCCAGAGTCCCAGAAATATGACTTGAATAGAAGTTAGTTATTAACAATTAATTGATAAACTTCTAGGATACTCTTGAGCACTGATGCAGTCAGTGCTCAAAAGCAGCCTCATAAGCAGCCTCTTATATTGTTTGCAGGTAGGCCTACATTTCATTCCGTTTTCAATGGCAAACGCGAAACAGCGCCAAAACAACCACCAGTGGACAAAAAGAGTATTACATGTGTACTGTTAACACTCGCATTAGAGAATACATGGGGGAAATTACGGAGTTTATAGTTTGACGATGTTGTACTCCCATGCGGGCCAGATGCTATATACCACGGACATGTTTTGGGGGGCCACCCAAAATGAGGTGGCGGGCCGTAGTTTGGGGACCACTGGTCTACAGTTTGCCCCAATAATTTTTCAGTATGTCTACAGTAGAGTGTGGCTACCCGAGCCATAGGGCTCGGGTCGGGTTCGGACAAATATTTAGAAATTATAGTCGTGTTCGGTTCGGGTTCGGACACATGGGGGCGATATGCATTGGAAGCATTTACATTTAAAATTGATTATTATGTTGGGTAACCAACAGGTCTGCTTTACATGATGCAAACGTTATTTTTGAGAATACACTTGTTTGGTCCTCTTGTGTTAATGTGCGCTGTGTGTGACCTGCGTGCGTGCACGCTCATCTGATTCTGTAGACCAGTGTTTCTCAAACTTTTTCAGACCAAGGACCACTTAATCAATAAAAAAAAGCCTCACGGACCAGCTAGCTAAAAAAAAAAAAAAATTAGACCTACTTCAATAGTAAATTACACAATAGGCCTACTCACTGAACCACTTTGATTGTATTATTGTGTCAGAGAATTCATATGATTTAAATTGGCATGGCTTACATAGGCAGTGTTGCTGAAATGTTCAATGGTTCAATATTGCAAACAACTCATCTATATTATATTTTACCACGTCTGCTCGCAGACCACTTGGGCTAGCTTGCGGACCACCAGTGGTCCCCGGACCACACTTTGAGAAACACTGCTGTAGACAATTCCATTTGTTGTTTGTTCCGTTTAATGGGGTAAAAAGACAGGTTATCCACAAACGTGAATGTTTAATCACTAGCATGGGAATAACTGAGGCATCATCTGCGTCGGGCTTGGGTCGGGTTCGGACATAAAAATGAAAATGCCTGTCGGGTTCGGGTCAGGTTCGGATGCAACTCTGTTGGACGCGGGCCGGGTTCGGACAGAAATTTGCAGCCCGAACCGCACTCTAGTCTACAGTAATAATCTACTAACTGTGTCACACTATTTTCCTTTCTTAAAAAAAAAAAAAATTGCTCCTTTCGTTTCATAAATGGACTAGCCTAACTAAAAGTCACATGACTTTACCGTTCGCATGGTTTGTTTATTAGCCTGGTTAGCGTTGACACTTACAGCCAGCTCTTCATGTGAGAGCACAACACAAGTTACCCTAACATAAAGGTGATCACCACACGGTTTACAACGCTTTCCATCATTACAAAATCATTATTTTACATGATTGGTAGACCTACATCTGGGTGATGGAGTCGTATGTGCGTTAGCATGTTCAATGTATTTCCAATCACATACCCAACAACTGATGAAACAATGGCGACACAGTCGTATATCCACCACTCTCTCGCCTGTACTACTGTAACTGACTGGGAAACCGAAGTTTTCCCAAACTTGCGATCTTAAAAAGAGACCTCTCTTGTGGGTCGCCACCACTCGCCATATCCATCCTTAGTGCTGCTGCTATCTCTGACTGACTCACTCGACCTGACAAAAAAACTGTAACCTATGTATAGGCGGACCAGTGTTGCCAACTATTTCAAATGGAAAGTAGCTAAAGCCAGCTCCAAAAGTCACTAAATCGCTAGATGATGTCGCACTAATTTGCATATCAATTCGTCACCAGGTGTGACACCCCCCCAAAAAAAAAAAAAAACAGTGATGGCCCTTTAATTCCCATTTACACCTGTTTGCTTTTCTCCTAGGCCTACTCAAATAGGCAACTTTAAGAGCCTAATTTAAATATATTTAATTTAATATACTTGTATATTAGGGTAATTGATACACTTCCTACACTTCTGTACATTGTCATAATATAGGCTACACCAGAATGAGCATTAAGTGGCTGAAAATCAGTCATTTCCAACCTATTCCCAACTGCTGCATTTGCTTTGCACAGCTTGAAGTCTGATTATAACTTCACCATAGTTCACCATAGGCTACACAACAATTTAACCTTACGACAATGGCTATATTTTGGATTTATTTAGTGTCACTCGGTCAGACCGACAAAATAGTTTTTCCCTCAGCCGACAGTCTGTCCTGCATTGACAACATTGAGGCTACATAGCCTAAACGAATGCTTTAGGTTTTTCTAACTTGATTTTAAACTATCTGCTTGTGAATGAAGTTGTAGCCTACTTAACTTTGTTGAACAGTGCTGGAAAGCGTGTCCCTGTTTCCCTGTCATCATTGCTCTCGTCTCATTGACTCTGGTTGTAATCTCAGCCGAAGTTGCTGCACCTTCCAATAACGTTGTCTACTACATAGGCCAGTCATTACTTTTATAATCATGGGGCAACGCTTTGGGCTAACTCGATGTAGGGTAATTCACAAACGAAACAGCGCTGAGACACGGCACAGCCGAACTCACTGCTCACTCAGAAGAGTAAAAAGGGACGTTACATGCCATCACATCAGAGTCTCAAAAAGTCTCCAAGAACGCCAGAAAAAGTAGCTAGATTTGTCGCTAGTCACTTTTTACAAAAAAAGTCGCTTGGGGGGTCTGAAATCTCGTTAAATATGGCGAAAAAGTCGCTAAGTTGGCAACACTGAGGCGGACCTCAGCTACCTATGTGCCAATAAGAGTTTCACAGAGCTAGCAGATTATGTGTCTCTATTGAACTCGCGTATCGAACAGTAGTTCCGCATTGCATTAATTAATTTGCGCACAATTTTTTTTTTTTTTTATACCGTGTATTCTCTATGTAAATTCATGCACTGAATCGTGACGCCCGTACTGTTTCGGTTCAATACAAATACATGTAGCGTTACACCCCTAATACACACACACTCCTAGATCCTCCCTCACACAGTTTAAACTTGGATATTCCAGGCCATGGCTGGAGGGTATGTCTGTTGTGGAGGCAGTGGGGGCCCTCATCAGACCTGTTGTAAAATGAAACAGGCCTGTGAAACATTCATGAGTGCAAAGTCTTCTCAGTCACCTCCCCATCTACACACACACACAAACACATTTAGTCATTCAATTTTCATTCGCTTTAAAAGCACACACTTGTGTACTCTGCTGTTTCTCAACAACTACAACAGTCTGTACTTGTACTGTACTTGCCCACATAGTATCTTACAGCTAACACATACAGTATAAACACAACCTGCACATACACAATCAGACACACATACACACACACACACAAACATATATATATATATATATATATATATATATACACACACAGACACACATATACACACAGACACACACACCCACACACACACTTATCCATCTTTTTGTCAATTACCTTTTCTCTCCTGCCATTATTCACTCTTTCACACACACACACACACACACACACACACACACACACACACACACACACACACACACACACACACACACACACACACACACACACCAAGCTCTACCCAAGTTATCTGGCTATGGCAATGATGACAAAGGGTGAGTGAGAGCGTGAGAGAGAAAGTAAGAACAGATGATGGTAGAGAGGGAGAGTGAGTGAGGGAGAGGGAGAACAAGTGAAAAAGTGGGACATTACTCGTTCTAATCCCTCCATTCTTACATTCTTCCTTCCCCCTCTCTCCCTCTCCCTTTTTCTCTCTCTCCATCTCCCCCATCATCCCTCCTTTCTTCCCTGTGGAAGAAGCCAGGGCAAATGAATGGCGGGGCTTTGCTTTGTAATAGTTTACCCCGTGATCGAATGGGATGTCACCACCCCCGGCCTGAGAAAGAGGCGGCGTGGATTACAGTGCCAAGCTCGTCACTCTGTTTGTTTTATGGCCCGCCCAGGAAAAAATACCCCCTACTGGCCACAAATTATCTGCGGACCCCCAACAACACACACACACCAACCACTCTCCCATTGCCTCCTCTGCCCACCCATCCACACAACACACACACACTCACTGACTCACTCATACACACACACACACACACACACAGAAAGCCTTGTTGGATTTACGGGCAGGAGATGACATTTGACATGCCAAATTTAATGCCTGGGCTCAGCCCTAAACAGGCTCAACCCAGCACGTATGCTGGGGCGGGGGGTGCTGGTGGGGATAGGGGAGCATAATGGTGGGCAGTCTGTAATGAAACCAGCCTCATGGCAGCTGGCAGCCTGCCGGAGCTGCTGCGGATAGAGGGAGTCTGGAGTCTGCAGGAGAGTTTGCATGCTGTCAGAGTGCAGAAACCAAAGTAGCGTTAATATACCGGGAAGAATTTAGTTGTGCGTAGATATTAATAGTTCTGTTATTTTAGCTGGGGAAAATGTGAATCATTCTGTTGTAACTCAGTTGTGGTGTTAATATGAAAATATTAAACCCCAAAGATCGAAAGTATTTGGTAACAATGTAATGTTATGTTTTAAAACAAAGCAAACAAACAAAACAGTTTTTTTTGTGTGAAAGCTCTGGTGTAAAGGTCCAGCAGTAAAGGGAGACATTTTACGCATGTTTGTCACGGCTTTTAGTAATGGTCAATACTGTCTGGCATGGGTAGAGAGTAAGTGAACAGTTAAGACTGTTAACTGTGTGTCTTTTTTGAGAACGTCCATCTGGAGACCAGTTGTCTGTGAATATAAGTCTGAAAAGCAAACAAAGTGACACATGCAGCCTACACACAGACACAGAAACACAAATGTACACAAACAAATGTACACACACACACAATAAATACATGAATACACACATATATACATACAGTACAGGAACACACACACACACACACACACACACAGGTGGTCAGCCCCATGGTGCCTGTCACATCGCCCTCTCAGTGTGCAATGGACATGTTTCGCTCCATTGGCTCTTGTCACATGTATCGCTCCTCTCTCTTCCTCTGACTAAACCCCATGTACGATCCTATTCCTTGGGGCACGCCAACAACACCACCCTCCACTACCCCATACACACACACAGACACATACATTCTCTCTTTCACACTCTCTCTCTCTCTCTCTCTCTCACACACACACACACACACACACACTCACATATTCTGTGCCACACCTCTGACCAGACTTTCAGTGAGAAGTATTTTTTTTTCTATTGTTGTGTCTGATTCCATCCTTCTGCGTGCTGTTTGTGCCCTGTTGTGATACTCCTCTGAGCCTGTTCAGAGTGGGCTTCACTTGTTCTCATGTGTTTGTCGTGTAGCTCAACCCTGCTACACACCAGTTTCATTTCTCCTACCTCGCATTCCTTTATTTTCGTTCTTTCTTCTTGACTCTTTAAATCACATATCCTCTCTTCAGATGCACCAATTCCTTCTCCAAGCTGTATGGATAATTCCATCAGAGATGACCTTACAAGTTATGTGAGCTATGCTATAGATTATTTGCAATAATATCTGTGAAAAATTACAGTAATGCAACTAAGTAGTATATACTGAAGTCTGGAAATGTAAAATAAAACTGGAATTACAAAGATTAAGGATTCAGTACATAAATGCCTGTAGATGTCAAAAATGAAAAAAAGAATGCAACCAACTATTTTTCCTTTTTTCAAAACGTTCATACACATAATGATACTTTCCCAACAGAAGGGTATGTATGTGTGTGTGTGTGTGTGTGTGTGTGTGTGTGTGTGTGTCTGTGTCTGTGTGTCTGTTCATATTTGTATAGAGATGGGGGTGGTATGGATCTTGTGGCCTCTCCACCTCTCCAGGCATGGTGTAGGGGCTCAGTTGACAGCATGATGAATGGAGACATAGCACTGCTCCGATACCTACATGCATTTACCAAACGTTGTGTGGGAGAAGAATGATGTCTCTCTATCTCACTCCCTCTGTTTCTGTCTATCTGTGTGTTCTCTCCCTCTCTCCCAGTCCCTCTGCAGCCGACTCAGAGATCTGTATTATTCATGGGAACTGCTGCAGAGCTGAGGAACTGCTACGTGGACCAACAGGCACACTCTTGACACCACTATCACCCGCCCTCCCCCACTGTGTCACGCAGAGAGAGACACACACACACACAGACACACATGCATACTATGCAACACTACATCCCAGCACCACAAACACACCCTTATCGGTCATCCATTTCTCCCATTCTCATTCAGACCTAAAATCAAAATGAAAAACTTTCACGAGGCAAATATGGTCCCCACAGCTTTTCCAATCTTCCGAATCAGAACAAAAGAAATATGATCCCTTCTGAAGGTACTGTCCAATGTTGCTATTGTAATTTGCAGAGGGGAGACCAGTCCACAGGCTGGGGTTGAGCGTTTTAAATAACTTTCCTAAGTGTCTCTACACAAACACTGCAGAACCCGCAGAACACTGAAGCAGGAAGCACAGGTTACAATACAAAAGCAGCACAGGTTATAAAAGTGCCTGGCAGTGAATTGTGAGGTTGATATTCAATAGTGGGTCTCATATTGTTTGGAAAAAGAATGGTGTGGAACATAATCAACAAAAATGCATAAGCGGCCAGGACACTCATAAGTTAGCATCCAATGCAAGGCCAATGCCGTTTTCCTAATTAGTTTCCCTTAATTAAGTTGATATTGACTGAAATGCAAATCAGTGTCAATAGATGGTCAATAAAACATATTTAAATAATGCATAAGGGTAGAGGCTTTGGGTGAAGCCTTTGGTGACTTTGAGGCGCTCTTTTAAGCAAAAAGACTTTCATGTACTCGGATTGCTATACAGTAATGAGCTGAGGTACGTGCTGGTGCTTAGCATTTGCTTTGAGTCAGTCCTGGTGTTGTAGTGTGTCACATTTATATGAATGGACCAGAATAGTAAGTACAGTATGTGTAAATATGAGTGTGTGTGTGTGTGTGTGTGTGTGCTAAAAGAGATGGGGGTTAACAAATAGAATAACAAGTATATGTGTAAATATGAAAGTGCGTGTGTGTGTGTGTGTGTCAGTTCACAGAGAGGGGGGTTAAAGTCGTGCAGCTTCCGAGTCAGGACCAGCAGCAGTGACAGCCCGCAAAGCTCTGCTGAAGTGTGTCTCATTTAAAGTTCCGGCATGTTCCCCTCCCGAGCGGAGCCGGTTCCCAGCGGGCCTACCGCGGCCCCTCTCAGCCCGACATCGTTCCTGCTGATCTCGCACCAATTCCCACAATTCTCTCTCTCGGGAAAACCGGAGCGCGCCGAGCAGCCTGGCCCCTTGTGGCCTCTAGGAAACGAGTGTGGGGAAATTGCTGGAACCTAAATAGCCCTACTGAAACACTCCCCCACACACCCCATTAGCACAGCTTAGGGCCACGTTTCAAATCAACCCCTAGCACCCCGTTTTAGGGTTTAGAGGATGTCATGGGAGTGCAC
>NC_063212.1:4044828-4049828 GCF_017589495.1 Alosa alosa
TACAAAATTGCAATGTTGACAATGTATCATGCAATGTTGACAATGTATCATCAGATGTACCCTTGTGTCACTGATGTTAACTGTTTTGCCATGACATGCAAACGGGTAACATATATGAATGTAACTTACTCAATCGATGGATCTAGAGCAGAAAGGTCAGCATATGTATATGCTAAGTGGTGTGGAAACACTAACAGTTTTGAGGAACCCATCCTTGACCCTCTAGCAGAACTACGACCAGCCGTTATAAAGCAGTTTATAGTTGTTAATGTTGTGTCAATGGGTACTGCATTTAAACATGTTATTGCACAAGTTTCCTGGCTTCATCCCCATCCGGACAGACATTTTTATGGAAAGCCAATAGAAGTTTGGGGCTTGCAGGGAACAGACACGTCATACCCAGCATCATTTCTGCCAGTTGAGCGCATTGCTGGGAGATGTGTGGTTAATACATCCTCTGTGCATTTAAGTAAGACCAAAGAAAAGGTCACTGTAGTCATGCCACTATGCACAGTAGTTGAGCTCTAGGAGACTGTGATCTCTGCAGACCCCTCATTCTGATTCTAATGTTGTTTGCATGGAATGCACATTTTACCAGCTGATTCTGATTAAAACTCATTTTTGAAATAAATTATTTTGTGTATCTTTTTTACATAACATTTGCCATTGCTAATGGCATACACAGTAATCTAGCATAATTTAATTAAATAAATCAATTCAAGCTAAAATGTAAGAGTCTATAATTAGGCTATACTGAGCCTGATCTATTTGTACCAGAGATTTTCTTACCTTTTAGAAAAATGTCACCTGGGGTAAAACTCCCCCTGCAACCCTGATTTGCATTTGTATAGCTCACAGCATTTTCATTTACATGTTAAAGCCTCCCCTAGAATTAGGAGGAGGGGGTTCATGGGGGGACAACTGCCAAGCAAGGCCCACGTCAATTTCTGACAATTCATGGCAGTTTTCGGCGTTGCCTGCAAATTACCGTGAACAACCGTTAACCTGAACTTCCACGACAATCTACAGTGCCGCATAGTGACGAAAATCACACTTTTCATGCAGTGTGTCTGTGCTGTAAACTGATCCTGCTTCGGTCGGCGGGTAGGATACACCGAACTTGCAAGTGGAATATTCTTCCTACAGGCAGTAGGGGCGGGCGAGAGAGCCTTCATTCGCCCCGTAATGAGTCATTTAACCACATACCGACTTACGAAGATGATTAATTAACACGAAAACGCTGCCTGGTGTCCCTTTAAACTTCATAACGAGTTCGGCGAATTAATATACAAGTGTGATACGTCCAACAAAATGGATCTACTTCATAGGTGTGCAAATAACATATGGTTAATAGTCGTTCTAAATTACGTAGGACAATGGGAAATTCAACCAAGCAGTGGAATAAGCAGAATGTAATCTGCAAATCTTGTAAACTCATTTAGTTGCCAAAAGGACACAGACAACATAAATGTTGAAAATTATACATTTAAAATATATGTTCATTTTGAACTTAATACCTGCAACATGTTTTAAAAAAAGTTGGGAGGGGGTTGTAACAAAATGCTGGAAAAGTTGTGTAATGATAAAGTAAACAAAAAGAGGAATGTTTCACAGCTAATTACTGTAGGGTAACAACATAATTGTGTATGAAAAAGAGCATCCCAAAGAATCAGAGTCTCTTAGAAGTAAAGATGTACTGTAGGGGTATTCATCACTCTGTGTAAACCTGTGTGGACAAATAATGAAACAAATGTGATTTTAATGCTTCTTAACATGAAATTATGAAGTATTTGGGGAGTTTGTCATCTACAGTACATAATATTATTAAAATATTCAGAGAATCCAGAGACATCTTTGCAAACAGTTTGATACTCAATTCAGAAATGCTAGTGTAAATTTTACCATGCAACAACCACATTTATATTAGACATGATTAATACCACCATCTTATCTGGGCCTGAGCTTGCTTAAAATGGAATGAGGTAACTTGGAAAAAGGTCCTGTGGTCATAAGACCAATCGAAATTTGGAATTATTTTCGGAAATCATGGACTCATCTGGGCTAAAAGAGGAGAGGGCCTATCCAAGTACTGTATCCAACCTATCCAAGTGTTGTAACGGTGGCCTCTGACACAAGGAAAGGAAATGATTATATTGGCGCCAGGCAGCATTAAAACTGCCGTGTCAGTATTAAGACCCCGTCACCCTTCCCGTTTTAAAGTTGACAAGAAAAGAAACACAGCATATGGTTTTCAAGCAGGTCATGCAGTGTATTAAACAAAATGTCATTCAGTTCAGGACGTCGGCGACGTCGACAACAGTTCATTAGATCAACAAAAGGCTACGTATATGGCGACGCACACAAACAAAACAATAACCAAAAAACAAACAAATGAAAACGAGCGGCCTAGGAGGGGCTGGGGCCTGTACTACGAAGCGGGGTTACTGGCTTATCTGGGTAACTTCGAGAGTAACTTGATCACGTGTGGCGTAACCTCCCGATTAACCCGTACTCACGAAAAGGTGGATAGGTTTTAACCCGAGGTATGCTGCCATGGCAATTTACGCTGCATCTCAAACCTGCTCCGACCAGGTTATGTTCTTGGTTAACCCGAGGTTTCCGTTAACCACACCCTTTATAAGTACCACCCTCCACTAACAATTTCTCCGAGACAAATCGGTACCTGGATGATCCATACGACATTGGGCGCAAATCGTGAGGGACTCTCTTCGCAGGGCGAGGGTTTTAGAGACCGCCAGAAAATATATATAGCTTACCCGGACGATATTCTCTATGAAGATATATATTGTCAGCCAAGGGAATTCGTTATCTTTATCAGATGATCTAGGAAGACGTCTCATAGCAATACCCGTACGTGGAGATTCATGTATTCCATCGGTGATGCAAGAATACTTTATGTCCGAAAATAAATCGGACATAGGCCTACATGCTGAAAATCTGAGCAAGAATAGCCTAAAATAAATCGGACATAGCCTACAGTAGGCCTAATAAATTAAAATCACAATTTTAACAAACTTGTTGAATTGAATGTCATATTACTGTATCCTGCACATAAAGGCTACACATTTCCACAGCACCAGAATCCGACCGAATGCCTCCCTCAACCCCCTCCATAATCGGCCTTCCACTATTATTTGCGATGGCCAACTCTTCTGCTACTGTAAAACACACGCTGGTGCCTTTCCTCCTACAGTAGTGTTCAAAGACACCTTTTTCTTGTTAGCTGTAAAACAGAGGCCAAGTGAAGGCTATAAGCTAGGCCTACATGTTTTCATAATTAAGAAATATTAATGCAAGCTGTAACTATATAAACCTACTATTCTGAATAATGAGTAACAAAGTAACCCTGGGTTACATCTGGGTAGGTTAAACTCCCTTCGTAGTACAGGCCCCTGGCAGCAAGTGTTCTTGTGTGTGTGTGTGTGTGTGTGTGTGTGTGTGTAGCCTATATGAGCGTGTGTGTGTCCCGGGAGGAGAGCAGCAAGGAAGAGATGAAAACGACGTAGGCCTAGTTGAAACCGAAGTTTTTGGAGGAGGTTTGGTATAGGCCTATGCTCGATTAGCCAGGCAAAAAGTGTAGCCTAACACTTCGCACTAATGCAATAGCACAGTACCTTTATAATCCACACGTCCATTACGGAAATCCACGTTCACTTCCAGTAGTCCAATAGGTCCATAGATTTTAGTTTACTTCCAGTAGTCCAATAGGTCCATAGGTTTTAGTTTATTTCCATCAAAGCGCTTCCGAACTTCCACCGAGCTACCGCAACCTCCGACACAACGCATTGACTGAACATTCAACTCCCCGCCGGTTTGACAGCTCACTTCCTATTTTGTTTTAAAGCGAGACTCCAGCTCATGACCTCCACCACACCTGATTGGCTAGTCAATTAGAAGGTCAATACGCCAGCGAACTACTTCAAGTGACAATAGTGAGGAAGTAATATATAATAAAAGTGTGATGTAGTGAAAATAAGTAAATAAATATATTTGAGTAGATTAAATATTTTATGTAAACATGACAGAAACATGATTCTGTCACAGTGTTTTAGTGCTCAATTCGAAACCCAACAGGAAGAGTCCAGATGCTAAAATGGCCTGTCTGCAGTCCAGACCTGTCAAATTAGGTTCATCATGGAATGAAAAAACATGATTAAGAATACCTCATACTGTTGAGCAACTGAAATCCTATATTGGACAGGAATGGAACAACATTTAATCCTCAAAACTCTAGCAACTGGTCTTCTCAGTTCCTAAACATTTACAGAATTTTGTTAAATTTTAACTTTCAACATCTCTGGATTTATGTCTGCTAGCTGTTTGGATGCTTCTGTCCTGCTTTTCATGTCAAAACCTGAGTAACTTGTCCCTGTCCCTGCCTCAGGGTCTTGTCACACTGCCTTGAAGGCACAGGGAGTAGTTGAGCTTTGGCCTGCTATGTGGGAGACCGGGCTTCAAATCCCACACCAGGGCAAACATCTTCAGCATGCACTGTAGCCTCTGTTGGGTATACAAATGCTTCCTCAATCCCTGTTTGAAGGGCTAATCAAAAACATGTGTGTGTGTGTGCCTGTGAAAAAAATGGAACTGCCAGACCTCCTCTTGCCTGTGACTGCTAGAATCAGAATGATTTTTGGTAGCAGTGTTAGGAACAAAGTTTTAAGAAACAAAAGTTTTCAGTTTAAAAAAATATATATTTGTAGGAGTCTTTTGTGCTGACTTTTGTGCTGGGTCTACTGGTGGGATAAGGGATAGAGAGAATGGAAAAGAGAAAGAAAGACAGAGAGTGTTGGGGTGAGAAAAGGGAGAAAGAGAAAGAATATCAATATAAGATATGAACAATGGTGAGGGCTTTTTTTTTCTCGTGCTGCTCAACACTGGTTGTGGGTCGCGCTCAATAGCCTATCGATTAGCAACGGTGCTCTTCGCAAGCAAACTGACAGACACACACATGCACACAGCACACACGCACACACGCA
>NC_063212.1:4052328-4242328 GCF_017589495.1 Alosa alosa
TCCCTCCTCTCCTCTGCTCTCTCCTCTCCTCTCCTCTCCTCTCCTCTCCTCTCCTCTTCTCTCCTCTCCTTTCCTCTTCTCTCCTCTCCTCTCCTCCCCTCTCCTCTCCTCTCCCTCCTCCTCTCCTCTCCTCCCCTCTCCCCCTCTCCTCTTCTCTTTTAATTCATTTCCACTCTTCCTCCTTTTTGTACTCCTCTTCATCCCTCTCTTCCCTACTCCTCTCTTCTTCCCTTCATTACTCCAGTCTTCTCTCAGTCCTTGCACTGCATCGCTAACTTACCTACCCCACTTCTCCCTTCTGTCACTTCTTTTCTCCACCTTCCACACTCTCTCTCCCCTTTTCTCTCCCCTCTCTGGCCTCCTGTCCTCTACTCCTCCACTCTTTCTTTCTTCATATCCTTCCTTACTCCTCCACTCTTGCTCTCCTCTCCTCTCTCCCTCCATCTCATCTACCGTCTCATCTTCATCTACTCTTCCGAGGAAAGCTATTATTTCCCCTTTGAGTGCAGGCTGCAGTAAGGTGGGGCGGGTGAGGCTGTGGGGGACAGGGGTGTTTAGAAAGTGCAGAAGCTCAACTTTTGAAGGGACTTTTTGTCTACCTCCCACATCCTTTCTCCCTCTCTCCCTCTCTCTTTCTTTTCCTGTCTATGCCTCTGTCATTCCCCTTCTCTCTCTCCCTCCCGCTCCCTCTCTCACTCTTTGCTTCAGTGTTGTCATCTGTGCGCCGTGCCTGATGCCATCTGTTTGTTAAGTTGATCAAAAAGGCTGCGGATGCTCTCAGACGGGCTCCTGATAGCGAGCCCAAACAACTCCCCCCTTTGTTCCCTCTCCTTCTTTCCCAGCTTCTTCTCTCTCTCTCTCTCTCTCTCTCTCTCTCTCTCTCTTTCTGTCAGGGTGTTCTGTCTGCTGCTCTGTCTTTCCCTCCAACACCTCCTGCTGCTTTTGTCTCTTTTTCTTGCACAACTTTCTTGTTCCTCCTCCTCCTCCTCCTCCCCACCCTCCAATCCATTTCTCCAAAACCCTCCCCCTGTCCTCTGGCATTCAGAGAGCTTGGATCAGGCCTAATACAAATCAACTTGATTGCCTCTCCAAATGACTCATCTGTTAAGTAAATAGACACAAATGCAGACTACACAGCACTCGACACGCATCACACACTCGTCCAGGTGCAACTCAAACGATGCTTGCATTGACTCTCTGTATCTCCCCCCCCCCCACACACACACAACCACACCCTAACACACACCCCTTCCCCAGTATGTACTCACTCTTCTGCCAGCCCTCCCAATTACCAATAACCGTCCGCACGCACAAGGCATGGGGTGTGTGGTGGAACAGACCGACCACCACACAAAAAAAACGCCTTAGTGTTTTGCTTGGCCACCCGACGTGCTGGCGGGAGGTGGCCATGTTTGGCTAGTTTGACATAAGCCAATGATCTCTGAAGTTAAAACGGGGGTGCCTATGGCCTTCCCTGTGGTGTCGGCTGTGCCCTGTTGCCCCTCAGTGTTAGTAATGTGGAGGGGAGTGGATTGGCTGATGGGGTGACTGGGCACGACTCGTGGGGCGCCGCAGACATGCATTGGCCATGTTGTGCAGTGGGAGGTTAATTAGATCAAGCTGGAGAGTTGCTGGAAAGTTCCAAACAAACAAAAGTTTTGAGGGCAACTGAAGAGCTTGGCTGGTCTGGCTTGGAGCTGTATGAAACCCTGCTGTGAAGCCAGTGTGATGCAAGCTGTAAACACGTCAGTATCTTCGACTTATACTCCTTAGTGTGCGCGCCATTTGGTAGCCATACAATGTTGCTTTCAGCAGAATATGTTGATAAACAAGATCTGTAATACAAAAGTCCCTTTTCCTTTTATTTGTGTATTGTACAAGATCGATCACAGACACATTTATATCAATATACTTTGTACTGTGTATCCTAAAACATGCAAAACATATTTCTTACCACAACTGCCTGTGAAAGTAGATATCTTTCAGTGACAAATAATTCCAAGCCTTATATTTGACAGCTGTCTGTTGATGAATGATCGTCTGCACTGTGCACACACCCATACACAAATGGGAGGTTTCCCAAGGGTTGTGTTTGTGTGTGTGTGTGTGTGTGTGTGTGTGTTTTCTGTGTTCAGACAGACAGGAGTTGAAGATTGAGGCCCATTCGTAGCTCTCCTCCCCCCAAACCCAATCAGAGGGCAGGGAGAGGGAGAACGTCTCCATGTTCTGTCTGCTGGCCGTGAGGCCTCACAACACTGCTAATTCTCCATTTCTCCCATTTCATATTTTTTTTGACATGGGCAAAGATAAGTTTAAAAAGGCACACCTGCCTCTTGTTGTTAATTTTTAACTAATATTTTGGTTGTTGTATTCTTAATTGTTTTATGTATTGTTTTGGTTTATTTTCAGTGTGTGTGTGTGTGTGTGTGTGTTTAAACATGATGTCCATTAATAACATGTTATAACTCATGTATACAACACTGTAATAACAAGAATTATAAGCACTGCTATCTGATCTCTGCCTTTTTGCTCACTTATCCCTTTAGCCTTCTTAAAGTCACTTCAGAGAGACAACACAGTTTTTAGCTGATTTAAACTCAACAAACTATCAACTCCAACAGTATCCAGTATGCAACTCCAGTGTTATTTCCAAACTTATACATATGTAAACATGTAAAATTCTCCACTTTTTCAAAACAGCTGACACCTGTTTTCATTGGTTCAGATCCATGGATATGGATCAGTATCTTTCCCCTCATACCTTGCAGTGAAGAGGACTTTACTATCTTGCCTTCTGAATCCTCTTTCAATGTATCATGGGATTGCATGCCTAGGGGCTGTGTGCAGTCTCTCTTAGATAAAAACATTGCAAGTTTTCTTTGGTTAGACTGTTTTTTTTTTTTTTTCTTTCAAAGGGTTTACAACAATTGCGATATCCTCCATCATTCAATCCCCATTCAAGGCATGTAAGGCCCTGATGAATTTCTACAACAGAGGACACCTGTTTATGCTCTCCTGTTTCATATTCACTTATCTGGCTAATACACTCATCCAAAGCTGCTTATAGCACGTGGCAAGTGTACACTTATCCAGTGGGTGTTGAGCCTTTGGGCTTTTGCATTTGTTACACCTCTATCGACCAGTTGAGTTGTCCTAGAGATTCACCAATACAACTGTCTGACTAATAGGCAGATAGAAATCAGAAATATGTTTAAAAATGTATTAACACATTATAATACAAACTATTTTGGGGTGTGGAGGACTGGTTGGCTCAGGTTCAATTGTGGGTTTAGTTCCACAATTCCAAGTCCATTTCATTTTGGATAAAAACATCTGCTAAATATATCAGTCAACTTTGACTTTCAACCTTGATAATAAACACATATACAGTATGCTACATACTTAGAGATATAGAGAAATAGAGAAACATAGTAATAAGGAGTAATACTATGCGTTGTTTCTGTACCTACAGCAGCTGGCAAGAACCACAGCAGTTGTTGAGCTTGTGGGTGGTAGCACCATCTGAATGAGTATGGAAACACTCATGCTGGAGGAGACTCAGCACTGCAAAGGCGAGGTTAATGACTATGGCAATACTGTAATGCAACTCCATTTTCCACTTCATAAAAACACTCCACCCCCTGCACCCCCAATAAGTAGGAACAAGAAAGGGAACCCCCCCCCCACACACACACACTATTCATTGCATTTCATCTTTCGAGAGATTAAAAGTCCAATCAAGATAGGATCCTTCTAGAAGCCAAATGGACCAGACAGAGGTAGAGGTTGCCATAGCTACATGCTGTTATTTATGGTCAGGCATCTGCAAGTGTTAGAGAAGGGATGAGCAAGAGAGAGAGAGAGAGAGAGATTGAGAGACAGAGAGAGTGAGAATGAAAGGGCAAAAAGAAAAAGGGAAGGAGGCCGAGGGAGAGAGCAAAAGAGTCACATAAAAGGGAGAAACACAATCAGGGAGTGGATGAGGTTTCAGTGGAGTGAGGATTTGGGTCATTCGGAGGAATATGGCTGATTCAGCAGCTTTGGCTCAGCTGCCGAGCCAAGACCTAATCTACTGGAGAGACCTGCAGGCAAGAGGGAGAGAGAGAGGGGGGTGGAGGGAGAGAGATGGAAGATGAAGAGAGAGAGAGATGAGAGAGAGAGAGATGGAGAGAGAGAGGGAAGATGGAGACAGAGAGTGAGAGAGAGAGAAGGAGATGGAGCAAGAATGAAATGGAAAGAGAGAGGCAGTGAGTGAGAAAAAACAGGTGAGGTGAAGATCAGAGAAGGGAAATAACTGTGCTGTAATAAGACAGGGAGAGGGATGGGTAATGGGAGAGATGTGCAGAAAAGGAGTGCATGTGTGTAAGAGAGAGAGAGAGAGGAGAGAGGGAAGGAGAGATATGGAAGAAACAGGACCGTGTGGTGCCACACACACACACACACACACAACACACACACACACACACACACACACACACACACACATCACACTACACACACGGACAACCGGGATAAACAGAAGGTATGAGTAAAACACACAAGAAATGAAATGATGTGTAATAAACAGAGACAGAGAGAGAGAGATAGAGAGAGACAAAGAGAGAGAGGGGGATGAGGAGAGAGACACGGGGGCACAGACTGTGTCTGACAGACTCCGAGGAGGCGCTCGTCCCAAACTGACCTGAGCTCCAACTTCACCCCTCTCTCTCTCCCTGGACCCCGCGTCTCCATCCTCCCCTCTCCTTCCTTTACACTCGTTCTCCCCTCCCTTCATCTTTGTGCCTCCCCTGATTTCACACACACACACACACACACACGCAAGCACTAATTATTTTCGTTTTTAATTCGAGGAGGAAGCGGCTGGAAGGGGCGGCTTGGCGTCGCCTCCAGTGTGTCAGGAAGTGCATGTTTTATTTAAACATTATGTGCATATTAATGAATAAATACAATATTTTACCAAAAACACTGCGAACGGGGGGCAAGATGAGAGGCATGGATTGTTAAATAGCATCTGGCACAGAGTGGTTGTGATGTGCAGGAATCGCTGACGGGCAAGAGAGGGAGAGAGAGAAAGAGAGAGAGAGAAAGAGTGAGCAAATAAAAGGGTTTTTTAGAGATGGGGAAGGGCTATGGTGGTATTTTTTGATTGTGTGTCTGTGTGAATGTTGTCATGTGTGTGTCTGTGTGAATGTTGTCATGTGTGTGTCTGTGTGAATATTGTCATGTGTGTGTCTGTGTGAATGTTGTCATGTGTGTGCGTGAGCTTTCACTCTTTCCTGCGTCTGCATGTTCACACCATTGGAGGATAGAATGAGTCAGTGAGTGATACTACCTGTCCCTCCACTCCTCCGTCTATCCTCTCTTCCATTCTTTCTCTCCTTCACCCACACCCGACCCTTTCCTTCTCTCCCACATCACACTGTACACTCCATACTTTGATTACAGCCAGCCCCATATCTGCCCCCCATATCTCTGGCCAAAGCCCCCCCTTTGCACTTCCTTTCTTCCCTTATTGTTCGACTTGCATGTTGTGCCCTCTCCCAGCCAGCAGGTGTCAGTGTGGCGCTGTGTCAGACACGGGGGGGCTGTGTTTGCTTGAGTGTAATGGTATGTGAAGGCGGAAGCCTGAGAGAAATGCAGCAGGAAAATGCGCTGCATAACCTATTGTTCCGTTTGGCGAGGAGAAGAGAAAGAGAGGGAGAGAGAGAGAGGGAAAGAGAAAGATAGAGAGAGAGAGAGAAAAGACCACAGCACAGCAGAATAGGAGGAAGAGGGAAGAGGCGGGGTAAAAAAAAACATAGTGACACACTGACACTGCCAGTGTGTGTGTTTGTGCTTGCGTATTTATGGCCTTCCAAGGGTTTCTGTGCTCGGGTTTGAACCACAACAAGCTGTGTTTCTGAATTATGTGGCTGGTTATATACATATCAGCATTGTGTTTCTGTCTGTGAGATTATTGGCATGTATCTATGTAAAACAGTTGTATGTTTCCAATGGATTGTGCACCTGGCTGTGCTTTGTCTGTATGTGCTATGTGTGCAGCAATGTGTATGTGTGTGTGTGTGTGTGTGTGTGTGTATGTGTGTGTGTGTGTGTGTGTCTTTGTGTATGTGTGTGAGAGAGAGAAAGAGAGAGAGAGAAGCATATTGGTATGCCACTGTTGTATGAGGGTTGTATGCTTGCAATGCATTATGAAATTGTGTTAGCGAATATCAGTGTGTGTGTGTGTGTGTGTGTGTGTGTGTGTGTGTGTGTATGTCTGTGTGTGAGTCTGTGTGTGTGTGTATTTCTCTTCTCTCTCTCTGTGTGTGTGTGTGTGTGTGTGTGTGTGTGTGTGTGACGTACCACTGCACTGGATGGGTTTCAGAGCACACGCAGGAGATTCTAAAGCAGTCTGGAAGTGTAGAAGATGAACATGGCTTTCCTTTATGAG
Organism: Alosa alosa; assembly: GCF_017589495.1. Taxonomy (NCBI): domain Eukaryota; kingdom Metazoa; phylum Chordata; class Actinopteri; order Clupeiformes; family Clupeidae; genus Alosa; species Alosa alosa. The sequence continues at coordinate 4,058,762 of NC_063212.1, forward strand.
GGTGGAGGATGGCTTTACTTTTTTCTCCTGCCTCACATAGTGCTTCAGTTGAAGAGCTCAGACAGTATGAAGGACTGACTTTCTGTGTGTATGTAGGAGAATTTGATTTTGGAAGAGTCCGAATCACAAGTTCTTGCTATACACTGAGAGTGAGAACTAGTACACATTCATGGTCAGACTCTCTTATGCACACACACACACACACACACACACACACACACACACACACAAGCAAAACCACAGTACAGAGTGTTCTTCCCTGCTGAGTTTCATAGTGTGACTGGTCCTCTCTTTCTCTCTCTCCCTCTCTCCTACCCTCTCTCTCTCTCTCCCTCTCTCTCTCCCTGAAGAGAGGCAGACTTTTCATTTGCTTAAAAGGTTGCCGGTGAGTCACGGCGAGCACTTGATTCTCACACTATCGCTTCACTCTGGGAACTCTCCTCGTTTCCTAAACACCTGCACAGCAAACCAGTCAAATTGGATGTTTTTCATCCCTCTCTTTTCTTTTGCTTCTTCGTCTCTTCCTCTTCCTCCCCCCCCACAGATATCCACACCTTTTTTGAACACTTCTCTCGTCCCCAAAATGAGAGTGTCAGATCAGAATGGATGTGACCTTTGCGATGAGAGGGGACCTGGGGAGGCGTTGATTATGGAGGGTCACAGCCGCACATTCATCAAGTGGCGCCATGCTGATGGCCCCCATTCACTTGGCCCCTCAGCTGACACGGTTAGGGGCCGTTAATGTCAGGGGCCAACATCTCTCCTCTCCTCCCTGCTCTCCTTTCCCATTCTCTCTCTCTCTCTCTCCCAGCATTGCTCAGCGCCATCACAGTAAGTAATGATTTCATAATGTAGACTGGTGTTTTATAGTTTTATACAGTAGTGTTTTTTGTGTGTGTGTGTGTGTTGTGTGTGTGTGTGTGTGTATGTGTGTGTGTGTGTGTGTGTGTGTGTGTATGTGTATATGTGTGTGTGTGTGTGTGCTAGTCCAGCTACTAGATTGTTTTTACTCTTAGTGGCTGCTGCTACTCCTGTTTTCCCCAAGGCTTCAGTGGATCATCAAACCTGATAAATGTGTTTTCATGTCTTTAACCAAGCTGTAATGGAAAGAGGTGACCGAGGTTATGCTGATAGAAGTCCATCTGTAAATCCATCCATCTATCTATCTATCTGTCTATCTATCTATCTATCTATCTATCTATCTATCTAATCTTTTACAGTGTAATTCCTTAGTTTTCTGATATATGGGCATGTTGTTTATCACTTGAACTGAGCATATAAAACAAACAAACAGCATGAAGACTGTCCCTCTGATCTCCTCTTCATGGGATTCCAGTATCAGTACAATCTGCCAGGACTCCTCCCCCTGCTGTTAGTTGTTGTATAGTTTCTGTGCCAAAATCCTGACACTGAAGGTGGTCTGGCTATTGTTATCTAAACACCAGTCACCTGATGGCCACCTTGTTTCAGTGTGTCTGTGTGTGTGTGTGTGTGTGTGTGTGTGAGAGAGAGTGTAGACACACTGTATGGGCATAGATAGAGAGAGAGAAAGAGAGAGAGAGAGTGTGTGTGGCAGATAGAGACAGTGTGTGTGTGTGTGTGTGTGTATGTGTGTGTATGTGTGTGTGCAGATCAGCTAACTACACTTGCAAACGTTCACGACACACAATGCTCACCATTTATCAGGCGGCTTGGGTGCAACACCGCCAGCACAGCTTGGCAAACACACAGGGTCTCCTGCGTGGGGCTGCAGGGGGTCTGACTGCTCCCATGCTGAGGTAAAGCTCCTCTCTCTCCCTCTCTCCCCATTTCTCCTCTTTTTCCCCTCTCTCTGTTTCTCTCGTTCTACCCTTCTTTGTTTCCTCCTCTCTTCCTCTCTCTCTCTCTTTTCCCCTCCTTTCTCTCCTCTTCTTCTCCCCACTCTGTGCCTCTCTCTCTCTCTCTCCCCGCCTCTCTCCAGAGCTGTAGAAGCCCAGCTCACATCCATGGAGTGGCGCTGTCCTGCCCAGCTCGTCAGCCACCCAGACCGGCTCCGTGGGTTGGGGGGCGCGGGCTTATTGCCGCAGTTATGTGCTGCAAAGCAGAACCTCTTCTTCCTTTTACAATACATTAAACATTGATATATCCCACACGCCACCCACTTTAGCAGCAGTCAGGGAGTGGGGTGCGACACACGCTGCATGGAAATAAGTCCCTGGGTGTTGTGCTTATGCTCTTACACCCTACCAGTAAATCCTGGCAATTCGGCATCAGGGAGGAGGGCATTGTGTGTGTTTGTGTGTGTGTGTGTGTCTGTCAGGGGTGCATTTGTGTATGAGTATGTGTGTGGGTGAGAGTGAGGGAGGGGTAGTGAGGGAATGAGGGGTTTTTGTGTGCCTGTTTATTTCTGTGTATGTGTGTGTGTGTGAGAGGGAGAGAGAGAGACATTGAAGGAGAGAGGTGTGGGGGGTGGGCAGACATAGGGGTAGAGAGGGAATAAGATTTTTGATTGCACTGCAAGCGTTTCTTTTTGGAGTGAGCTCATAGGTGCAGAAACAAATATTCATAAGGGTTCTCAGTCACCACACTAATTTGAGTTATTTCCCTTTTTAGTGAAGACTGGTTTCTTTGCCCTAGAGGTTGTGGAACACACACACACACACACACACACACTCACATATACACACACATACACACACACACACGTATACTCAGTAACCTGATCTAATATGACATTGCTCCATCAAGTAGCTCTTTATGTATTTCCTTTTCATATATCTAGGGTGAAAAAGCCTTGGGCAGTGGTGGGTTGAGAGACTGTATCAAATTAATGTGCCTTCATACCATACCTCTCAGCTCTTACCTGGCTTAGCATCACTCCACTGTGATTGGCTGCGTTGTTACCGGCGGCGATGTCTGAATTCCTTATCGACACATTTTTTCCCCCGGTCTGTGCAGGGTTCCATTTTTCAGTTACAGCTGAGCTGCAGTGCATGTTAACATATTGGTTCAGAGTCAAGGAGTGCTTGTTGTAAATGTACAAGTCTGGGTATTGCATGATTGCTCAAGTCAAGACAAAACCATGGATTTGTGTTTTAGACATTTCCTTTGCAGACGGCACAACTTTCCCCACCACAATATTTTTCACTTCTGTCTTGTCCGCTTCACACCACTTGCAAACACACACACACACACACACACACCTGCATACACCAGCATGCTATTACACAACTTGGTTTCCCCTGCACCTCAGGACTTGGAGCTTCCTGCTGGTGCGTCCTTTCTTCCGCTCCTGCCTTTCTCTGACCTGTCCATCTCCCATCTGGAGTGACCCAAGGACTGAGAGGGAGAGACACGCGCCACTGGGAGGAGCTGGCATAGTTGTTTGTTGTTGTTGTTTATTGTTTGTACACAAACACAACTAAGGTCACTGACAGCAACATTGACAGCAACGTCCTCACAATTTGGAAATAAATTCAATATTGCAGAATGAACGGAACTTTGTGTCTAGAATGTTTCTTGTTTTGATGAATGTTTTTGCATGCCATCATGCTGATGTGGTGTAACCCATGCAATACTGTTCATGTATTGATTTAACATATATTCTTGTTAATGTTTTCAACACATTGCATTCAACATTCATATGTAAGATTAACCCGCTTAAATGTTTAATTTTTCATTCCACATATCACTTGCAGAGCAACAACAAGAAGATAACTGCAGACCATCATGACTCTTAAGCTTCGAAACCTCATCATTGCTTGGAACACTTAACATTCTCTCGTATATCACCGCATCACAGAGAGCTGTTACTTTGGACTCAATCAGTCTGTCGGTATAAATGAAATATTCAAAGGGCCCTTTTTACCACTGCATGGCATAAACAACATAAAACAACATTCATGAGAGATGAATTGAATATTATGCCTCTGGCGTTGTAACATTACAGACTTCTGTTGATAGGTTTTAATTGGAGCAACAGGCAGTGGACTATAAACAGTTTATTTCCCCTGGAAGAGGAGCAGACCTCACAGCTATATTCTGTCTAAGGGTTGCACGAGGCCTTGAGGCCTTTTGTCAATGTGCATTACAGCAGCCAATAACAGTGCTGGGGTACTCTCCACCTGGGTTTATATAGCAAAACATTTGCATACAGATAGAATTATTGTATTATAATTTGTGGACATTAGTTGTGTATTTCTGAAATAGCAGTAATTGCAATTTATTTGGAGTGTTCAGACATGTACTTCAGGAATAGCACAGTTGGAGTAAGGACAAGACAATGTCTAATTTTCCTGCTGGCAGGATACTAACAGTGTTCTATCAGTGTCCAGCCATTCTCCAACATCTTGAAACCATCCTTGGCTGTGTTGGTGTATTTTAAGGCTCCTGACCTTTGCCCCTTTGACCCTGTTACCTTCTCTATCCTGGTCTCATTCCGACTTCATCTGCTGCCAGGGCACTGGGCCAACCTTGGGTTTTAAGCCATCATGGCTGGTCCACCTGAAGTTCCGAGCCCCAGTGATCGGCTACCCCGTGCCCTGTGGCTTGAGATGGTGTCCACAGTGAATGCCCTGACCCTAAGGGATGCAGCCTCCAGATGACCCCCTCCTGTGTGCAGGTGCTGATATATACTGAGATCAGAAGGTGAGGGAATCATAAAGGTGTGCTAGTGTGTCAGAGTTAATAAATATAGCCGTAAGCGGCGATTACTGGGGTCCAAGTTGTACCACAGCAGTTGCACCGGTTTTCAAAAGGAGAAAGATGTTTAAGTGAATGAAATGTTGAAACATGTAGTCAAAAAGATCATATATGAACCACACTTGAAAATGGTTGAGTGTTTATAGGAAATGTACAAATAGCTGTGAAAAATGTCTTTCAGAAAATATTACCACTATATGGTAATTAAGTAGTACTAAAGTGCAGTACTAAAATTGCATTTTAAATTAGTTTTTTGTGAATAGACAAAAAAGCTAGAATACTTCCAAGACGGAAATCTGAATGCTTGCTGTTGCAAGTTGTTTTGTAACATAATAGAGAGAAGGAGATTGAGAGCATTTTCTGACTGTGTTCCATGTTCCATCATTCCTATAACATGACGGGGACAATCAATGGATGGACACAACCCACACACTATGGACACAATTGGCAGGTACTGTGCCACTTTGCCGTGGGTAAAACGGCTGCTTATCATTAACGTTAAATTGGCTTGCCATATCGACTCCGCTTTGCATCGGTGTTCTGTTCACTCAATGTTGATATGGTCAGGATTTACAGTATTTTCCGCTATGTGGACACCTGCCAAAGTGAGAAAATTAAACTACACGAGTCTTACAGTTATTTGGTTACCCTTTCATGCATCTGTTGAGAAAACAACTAGATTGCCACACAAATAGAACTTGAAAGATTCAGATGTTGCATAGAAATATAGCCTATTGTTTGCAAACATTGGGAAGGCCCATTCATTTGAATGGAACTTGCAGTGGAACTTGTGAACTTCTGCAATGTTCTGAAAAGCTGTTTAATAGGCTAATGATAGGCTGCTTTCAAAATAGTTATGAAAAGCATTGTTTAGTTTTGACCGGTAAAAAATATGTCAATAATTTTTTTCATCTACCAGCCACTTTGGCTAGTAGGCCAAAAAGTGAATTTCAACCCCTGTGTGTGTGTGTGTGTGTGTGATGGACCTGAGTTTGTTGTTTCCATCTTCAAGTGCCTGGCTATTTTCCTCCCCTCTTTCTTTCCTGCACATCCTCTCGGAAGATGACAACTCGGGGGAAGCGCTGCTGCTGAATGGGTATTTCTGAAGTTACTGTAAGTGAATATGAATTACTGGACTTAATGGAGCCTGGACCATTAGGCGCAAGCAGGCATTAGTGTGGCTGTACATAAACAAACTGCTTTAAGATTAAAGGAGCACTCGGAAATAAGCTGCGAATATTATCAACAAAAGCATGGGACCAGTAAATGGCTACATGTTTTTTACTAGCCACTGGAGAAGGAGAGGAGAGATGGTGGGGAGGGAAGGAAAATGAGAGAGAGCACCACTTTTATCAACCCCGAATGTGCGAAAAACAGTCCTTTCCGAGCCAAACTCATAAATTCCTCAATAAATCCATGTCATTAAAGCCTATAAAAGAACAGGATTATGGCCATTCTGCCATTTAAAAGAAAGGAGATGAAAGACGGTTTAGGGTAAGAGAGAGAGAGAGAAACGGAGGGGGGCCGAATCTTACAGAGACATCCGTACACTTATCAGTGTTGTGTCACAATGCTGCCACTACTGTAATTCACGTTCCGGTGAGCAGAAATAAATCCCTCCGTTAATCATGTGATGGGACACATGCCAGTAAAGCGGCATTTTAGTCTGTGTAAATGACCCAAGATTAGCTCTCCCACAGGCTCTTTATCTGCAGGTGCAAGGAAAAAAAGAAGTCTTACTCGAATCTTAAATTCTTCAAACCTTGACGTGTCTGGCCCAGTTTATTTGGTTATTTATTTATTTGTTCATTTCGGGAGATGCCCTACCTGCCTTCAGCCCCACCCACCCCCTACACACACACACACACACACACACACACACACACACACACACATCCCTCTGTGTATAAATCCACTGATTGTCTCTGGCAGGCAAAGATAGCGATGCAGTGTTCTGAAGGTTGCTTGACAAAATTTGCAGATATCCCTTCCCTTTATCATTGGTTAGACTAGAAGGAAACACCTGATACACAAATACAAGCTTTATTTTTGAAAAAAATGTATGTTGTGCAGGTATCACATGTCTTGAGAAAGGAGACGCAAACAGGAGTAAGGATTAAGGCTGCATAAGGAATGTCAGTTGCCCGTCTGAACTCACTGAAATCATCAGGCGTGGATGGTGGTATTTAAAGAGAACTTGTTGTGGGGGGGATCTTGTTCTTAGCCATATCCCCAAATGCTTTTACTGATTACTTTGGGCTACTTATTTTTTTTCACTGTTTATTTTTTTTTCGTTGTTGGTTGGATGTCAACAAGAGAAGTCTTAGCTTCTTAGATAGCCAGCACAAGTGTAGAGTTCTCTAATTCACCTCATTTCTGTGTATCTATGTATGTATGTATGTATGTATGTTTGTGTGTGTGAGTGTGTCTCTCTGTGTGTGTTTAAGTGAGAGGGACATTTGTTGGGCAAAGCTGCTTTGAAACATCAATTTAGCTTATAAATAGGAGCTATGTGGCTATATGTGAGGTAGCAGTCAGTCCATTAAAGGAGGCCTTGTGAAAGTTTAATGATAAACGCCACCAACTGATGGGCGCTAGTGGAAAGGCTGATTGATGGCACTGGGCTGTGAAGATGTTCGCTTTATGCTCGCCGGAGGTTTTAAGAGTGAGCTTAGGCTCATTGCTGGAAGCGTCATAGCTGCACTGCATAGTGCACATCAGTTAAAGCTGTGGGCTAGCCTCTATTTCCCATGTCTTAACACACATACAGACAGAGCACAAACACAAGCCAAGCCATTGCCATAAGTCAATATGAATGGATATGCCTTACATTTATTTTTACAGAGAGAGAGAGAGAGATGCTTAGAAGAAATTACAAATACAAAACATTGAAGTGCCAAAAAAACATCATGCGTGCCAAAAACCCAAAGTAATTACGTTCTTTGTCTTTATGCAGGCGGTTACTCACTATTATTGCAGCATATTGACTGAAATACAAGATAAAACATATTGAAACAGTTTTCATTTTTAAGATGGAAATCTAAAAGGGGAAATTATTACATACAACATATATTCAAAGCTACAGATTCTAAGCTCATACAAAATGAAATCCAGCAGCTCCAAAAGCCACCATCTTTTGTCTCTCTCTAGATCACATGTACAGTATGATTCTTCCTCTTCTTCTGTGAAACCGTTCCCTAAGTAATGGCCTGGAATGATCAACTCTCAGCCTGCTGTGCACTGTGAGGGGCGTAAATGCCAAGGCAAGTAAGTAAAATCAAAGTCTTATGCTTGGCAAACAGAATGGCCATTTTTATATTGTGGCTATCTACACTATGATACGAATAGATCTAAAGACACAAAATGGCTGACAGAATTCTTTATGCAGAAGAAAATACCCTCCATTGCAGTATTGGTGCTCTCCTAAACGTGGGTCCATCTTTAGATGTACTGTATGTGCGCTTCTCTCACATGCAAGGCTGTGTCTCTCACTCTGCTCTCTCCTTCAACTCTCTCTCTCTCTCTCCCTCTCTCTCTCCCTCCTCTGTGCTTCTTGACCCTCTGTCCATCTGTGTGTGTTCCTTACTTTTCAATGGTCTTGGTAGCCCGAGGCCCCGGCTGGCTGTGCCGCGGCCGCTGCTGGACTGCGGAGTAATCTGAGACCAGGGGAAATCGCAGGGGCAGCGACAGCAGCCTACAAACTAGCCGTGAGTCGTGGGCGATCAATTAAGGGGCCTATTGATTGGCCATCAAGGCAACCGGGGAGAGTGAGAAGGGAGGCACAGCGAGCGGATGGAGTGAGAAGAGAGGGAAGGGGAGAGGAGGTGGAGGGGAAAGAGAGAGGGGGCAGAAATTGCTCTCCCGTTGGGTACATGCCGTCAGGGAAACGCTGGCCTGTTGTTTACATTGCCCGGCCGGCGGTTCACGCATGAGGATTATTTAATCATGCTATTATGAGAGCTATTAGGGAGCGTGGTTGGTGCTAACTTTGGGTTCTTAGCTTCGGGCCATGGCCCCTGATGCATTCCGTCCGTCCATCACCCTCCATCGCCCATTATGCATTATTGCTTCTTCAGTGTCCTGTTGTGCTTTAGCCTACACTGCATCTTATTAATATGGTAAATGATTGATTAAGAGAACTACAGTGTGGATTTAAAACAGATACCATCAAAATAACTAATTCCAAAATAATTGTCTTATTCCACACAGTTATTTAACAACTGAATTTACAATTGCATTCAAACATATAATAGTATTAAAGAGATCTGATTTTCTCAGAATGTTCCCTGAATGTTCCCTTATTTGCTTTTCTAATCTCCTTGCTGCTCCACATCACACCCACCTTCCTCCATGTTCTCTCCTTTCTCCTCCTCTCCTCTTGTCTCCTCTTGTCTCACTCCACCCCACCCCACCCCTCCCCCTCTCTCTATCTCACCACTGGGCTCAGATCAGTGCACATTTTTCGTTAGCGGTTTTAACAAGCACACTTACGTGGCCTTTCATCCGCGTAATTTATGGAGATGGCACCACAGGCTCAGGCTTCCAGAGGGTCCCCCCACGCGCCATCACCGAGGACGACACCTCCCATGAACCCACGCTGCTGGAGACCAAAGGGAGAGAACAGAGGGATGATGGGGGGATATAGATAGAGGGGTGGAAGGAGGAAGGGAAGAGAAGGCAAGGCCAGGCAGATAAAAAGGAGGGGTTGGTTTTGGATACAGGTAGATAATGGAAGGTATCTACTGTACTGAAGTTCTGCAGAACTCACTAGCAGGAGAGTAAACTTGCTCAGGGCTGGGCCCCAGAGGGAACATGTGAGATGTTAGAGAGTGGGAGGGATGAGATGATAGGAAGCATGGGGGAAGGGAAATGAGGAAGAGGTGAAGAGAAAATAAGGAAGAGGTTAGGAGAAACAGATGAGGAAGAGGTTAGGAGAAACAGATGAGTATAATAATCACTGCCCCCTCAACAATCTTTACAGGAATTACACAAACTACTGATATTGTGATGGTATCTCCCATTGTGATAGTTACCATTGTTGCGGTTGCTCATTTCGTTTCTAAAAGTAGTCTCAATTCTGGAGTCTCAGTTTTACTTGTCCTTAAGGACCAACAGGAACCAGCCTTTTTAAATGATCTTCATTTTAGAGGGTGTTGACGAAAGGCCAAATGCATAGAATGCTTAGGCCTACGGTCTCAGTCAGTTTGAGCACAGCACAGTTTGAGGCTCTCCCAGACTTGCCACACATACACACTGAACATAAAAAGTCCTATAGGGACAGGGAGGTTGAGAGTGTCTAGTTTAGAGACAAATTATGCTGTACGGTCAAGCGTTCTCTCCTTTATTACTGAATCGAACTTACATTACTGTGAGGTTAACCTATAGAGGTTAAGATTCACTGAATGGTTTTGTGGCTGCAGGCTCACTTCTGGAGATGGTTGCCATTATTGGTGAGGTTAAGATCTGCTAAATATTGTCTTTTAACAGTATCTTTGAAAGGTGGAATGAACGTATTAGAAGCTGGCTTGGTCACTTTTTGATGTGTTGTTGGTTAATATGGATTATTTTGACTGACAAAAGCAGGGGATATGCTTGTATTTTGTTGAAGTTGTTGTTGTGGAAGTTTGCAACTGGACTTTTTCCATGCAGTCACAGATGTTGGATCAGTCTGTGCCATGAACCAATCTGTCCTCGGTCTGATGCTTGATGTGATGTGGACACACACACACACACACACACACACACACACACACACACACAGACAGACAGACAGACACAGACACACACACACACACACACACACACACACACACACACACACATGTGCATACACACACACACACACACACACACACACACACACACACACACACTCACACACACACACACACACACACACACACACATACACACTCACACCCAGCATGAATAGTAGTTTCGATCTAAACAGTGTCCTGAATAATTATCCTGGGCTCATTTATAGAAGAAAGCCTGTAGCTTGAGAGACGTTGTTCACTGGAGCAACACAGATGTTAAATCCTTAGATTTTTATTTTTTAAGGTGCCAACATACTGCACAATAGACTCTGACGAAGACGTGGGTGTTGCACGTCGAAATGTTAGTCCCTTATATGTTGGCACCTTAAATTAGATGGATGGACAGATGGATTTGAAAGCATGAAATTGAATTTGAGTGAAATAGATTAAACAACAGTGAGAGATTCTGAAATAAATGAAAACATAAAATAACAAAAAAAAAAAATAGTTAGGTGTTAGGACAGACAGAGTCAGACTTGACTGGTCAAGTGTTCTGGGCCTTATCCATTGTCATGGTTCTACTTACTTCACAAAATAACCCCACAGCCACACTAATCCTTTACCAGAACTCAGCAATTCTCGCATAATGTCAGGGCCAATCAGGAGCCTGTAATAGGCAGCGGAGCACAAGATTAACAAGTGTTCGCTGATCAAAGCAAGGCTGTGTACACTGTCAGAGCTGTCACCAGCAAGGACAGCCACTAAAGCAGGCAGCGTCGCAAATGATGAGCAACAGAGAGGAGAACACAATAATGTCAAAGTTTAAAATTCACTTTGTTGCCGCCGCATCAAGCGTCACAATAGAGGAACAGCAAGCGGTCCCAAAAGCAGTGACAGGTGAGATGTAATGAGGAAGAAAAATGAGAGGAGGAATTGGAGAGAGAGAGGGAGAGGAAAAAATGCCACCCTTAAAATTGGACTTTAGAGAGCAACAGTCCAAGACCCATGTGGACATGTAAACACACAGATATGTAAGACGAGGACAGTCTCAGCAACAGGCCAGCATCCACATATTCTAAACCTAAATCTAAAAACAACAACTCATGCATGTATTATGTTCTCCAACTCCATTTAAAGAGGAAAGCTTGTTTGCTTGTTTTGTATACACACACACACACACACACACACACACACACACACATAAAGGAGGTTATAAATGATCTCTCCAACTTAAGCAGTGTGCCACTTGCTCGCACTGCAGACACTGGAGCCCCAGTGGCAGAGGCAGCCTAGGAAACGTGCCCAGCTCCCCTCCTGTCCCCTGAGAGCCTGCCACTCAGTGCATTATGGGCTGGCTGGTCCTCCACACTCTCGCTCTCCGACTGCATATTCAATAGAGATTAGTAAGACAAGCGGCGGTGTTTTTAGTTTAAGAAGATCTGAATGTAAGCCAAACATATCTCTTTCAACATTTCAGCAAGCAAAATGTGAATCAATCTTAATGTGTTTTGCTATTTAATGCACAATAAATGCAAGGGTAAAGCATTTGGTTGTTATACTGTATGTACTTGTTAAGCAATGACAGAATACCAAATATGAAATGTGATGTACTGTCAGTGTGGCTACAGTATACTGTATGTGCCATATGTACTGTAGCTTGAGTGATGCTTTGCAGAAAATACTGTAAATCTACTTTAGTGGCACCTGTGAAGCAACGCACGACGCACACACACACACACACACACACTACTCTTTCTGATTACTCACACAGTGTGAAAGGGATCTATAGGCTATCTCCCTTGTCACCCCCTGTGGTGTTAAGTGTAGGGTACTGACCACATCACATCACTGAGTAGTTCCCCCCTCTGTCTCTCCCACCCCCTCGTAGGCTGGTATGTTCTCCAACACCATTCACTAGCTTGGGGCTTGGCCCCACATACGCATCATTCAGAGAGTGATGGAATGCCTGCACTAAATGAGATTAAGAATGGGAGGAGGAGTTGCAGAGGACTACATGAATGGATGGAGAAGGCTATAGGAAGAGATGAAATAGCCATGGGGCAAAACATACTGTACTAGAAAGCCCTAATGAAACCAGATGCTTAGAGATGTAAATCTTGCAGATTTAAGATTACATTTGATTAGATTACATTTGATTGGCATTGGACAAGCACAAGTACTTAGAATGCAGTTGGCTTCTAACCAGATGTGCAGATTACTGATGCGTTGCCGATAAACCGCAAAAATACATCTTCTATTTTCTGGATTGTTTTACACACAACTAGCTGGTTTACTGTGAGACATCTGTAAAACTGCAAATGATGTCATGCATGCAGCTCCGGTCATGTCATGGTACCTCCCTGTCCCGTAGGGTGGGATGTCTGCTAATCACTGAATGAAAATTCATCTCAGCATTGTGTAAGAATCTTTATGTTCTGCTATTGTATCTCGCTCAACACCATTTAACTCTCTCAACCAAGAGTAGATTGTTTAAAATGACCTTGTTAACAGTGTTGTACCAGGGTCTAAAAATAAAACAGGCATTAATGACAGATATTTACCTCTGTTGAGTGTTAAGATTTAATGACTGGAGGCCAGATAGCAGCCTCTGCTAAAATCAGCCTCACTGCATAAATACTAATGAGTGGTAGGAAGCTAGGGGAGCTTGCTTATGAATTCACTATGTTCTGTATGATTAGCATTCAAAAGTCTGTGCCCGATGATCATTATTCTGACAATGGATAACTCGATAACTTCATTTCCTTGGCCTAATGTGTCTTCATGTCCTATTTTGTTGTTGTACTGTACATGTAGCCTATGGAAGTTCAACCAAATAGGACACAAAGGATTTGGGGTTCTTTCTTTCTTCTTTTCAACCAGTGTGTATGTAGCAACCAAAAATATTCATGGCGTTCAAAGCCCAAAATAAGTTATTTTAGCAAACATATATAAAATGGTAATGTTGAAGCTGTCCATTCTCCAACTAAAATACAGCAGTGGGCTTACTTTCTAAAACCAAACAAAACAACATACTAGGTCTTAGAAATGGATAACACCACTTGACATGTCTAATTTGAAAATAAAATGTAGTTTCAAGATCTCATTAACATCTTCAGCATCAGTTACAGCAAATTACAGCAGTTACAGCAAATGTGGACAAACAATCCTCATCCTCTTCATTAGCACCTGTAGCACAAACTTATCATGTTTCTTAAAAAACACTTTGATGGAGAATTACTGTGTGGAAATGCTATTTACCAGGAAATATTCTGAATATGTGGCACACAACAGCTTAACATGCTTCATCCTGTAGCCCACTCAGGGAAAAAGGAGGGCTAATGCTAGACCAGATCTACCGGATGGACAATTAGGCGGGTGTTGTACGCAGATGTAATTGGTGCTTTCATTGTGAATGACGTCCAAGGCATTTTGTAAAGGTTAGGGTTAGACAGTTACGAGAAGAAGTTACAAGAGCGTCATCAGGAACTCCCGTCCCATAGTCCTTCTGGTGGATCTGATCTAGACAAAACTAGAGAATGTCTAGGAAGAGAATTGCCACTGTCTGGTTACTTCCGGTTTCTGGACTGGTTGCAGTTCCTCCTCAGATTCCACTTGAGGGCACTTGCAGGCGAGTGCAGAATGCATGGAGGTCTATGGAGCTTTACCCCTCAATATCCACTTTTGTCTGGATATAATTTTTTGAGTAGTAATTTGAATGTTGCATTCGATAGGAGAGGCAAAGAAAATACACACTGTTGATTATTATCAAGTCACGTAATTCCTCTAAAAAGCCTTTCAAATATATCAATGACGTCATTCATTAGCACAATGCTAGCGTGTTATGGGCAACAACGACCCAACCTGTAAGAAATGAAAAGGACATAAGTACTCGTTCATTCAACTTTAGATCTAAAATCTATATTGGACTTGCATAAACTACAATAAAATCTACGATTCCTCCACGACAAGCAGGTGAAAGAGATAAATTTAGCCGTCTAGCTCCATAGATCCCCATTCAACCTGCGCTCGCCTGTGATCACCCTCAGTGTAATTCTAATGGAACTGCAACCAATTTCTATACAACAGGGCTTAATAAAAAGTGCAAAGGCTCTCCGTAGACGGTGAAATTACTAATGAAGTAGGAAATTAGTAAATTATCGCAGGAAATTACTAATGAAGTAGGAAATTAGTAAATTATCGCTACTGGGAAATACTCTAGATACTGCATTCAATGTATACCAAAAGTAGGCATTTTTAACTATGTATGAACCTCCATCGTCAGAAGAATTGGCAACTACTATTGGCAATCCTATGTAGCATGCATAGCAGTACCTGGGAACTATCCAGTTCCTATACCTAATGTCCAATCACAGCCACCTTGGGAGAAACGCAGGGGGAAATGCTCCGAGAAGTTGCCCCACCTCTTCCAGTGCTCAGGAAGACAGGCGATTAGCCCGGCTGAGTATTAATCGAGCCGGCAATGGAATATGAAAGAGGTAAGCGCTCTGAGAGGTTATATTTCATGAGCGCCGCTACTGCACAAATTACCTGGGGTCGGATACCAATTTGCTCTCCCAACCCCTGGACTGATGACGGGAAGTGCGGGATCGGGGCGCGAGAGAGAATTAAACAGAAACTTAAATCAATATGGCCGCCAAACGATGAGGAGAGAACAGCAGAGGAGAGGAGAAGAAATAAGACTCCGGCTTGACTGTATGAACTGCTCTATATCAATACAGACGGACAGAGAAGGTGGAAGGTCCATTTACATAATGCGAGAGGCAGAGTTAGTGAAAGAGAAGGGGAGTGGGGGGTGGTGTGTGTGTATGAGGGGGGAGCGAAATGAAAGGGGTGGGTGAGAAGAAATTAAGCAATTATCCTTTCAAGTCTAATTTGTGGAGTCGTGAGAAATGAACCTATTCAAATTGGAGCCCAAATCCTTAGTGAGGAGGAACTGTACCCAAGCCCGGGCCTGTAGTTCCAGGGAGCCTGTGTCAGAGTGTGTTTGAGAGGAACTTGCAACGTGTTCCCTCTCCTCTGGGAACCCTTGTGCATTGGGAGCCATCTTTTCTTTCATAACATTCCGGAAGGACAAAAACTCCAGTATGAGATATTGGATGCCTGTGCTCTGGCGCCTGTAACACCATCTGGTGTTTTCTGAACATGGCAAGCACAAACAGAATGTTTATGGCAAACTCCAACCCTGTTTAATAAGAACATGTGGGTTGAATGGCAGCTGTTTAAAAAGAACTTGAGAACTTGTGTCTTTCTTCTGTTTTTCCTTTTGGTGCTCCTCAGAGCCTCTCCATGGAGGTGACATGTTGTGTCTTTCTGGCAGGTAAAGAGTAACAGAACAAAGTTTTCCACACGTGTATTGCTTTCTGAAGCACATTGATTTTTCTTTATCATGTAAGTATCATCATATTTTCTTTATCTAAGTATCATGTCATCCCCATGGATTTTCTTCCTGTGAAATACAATGGCATAACTACGTAATTCCAGATGCTTTGTGTTCCTGTATGTCTTTCTATGTTGCTACAAGTTTTTTTTTGTCACAATTTGGCTGTGACAGTTTCACTCCTGTGGGATTTCTCTCATTTACACACACAATGAGAAGCTGAGAGCTTCAGCAAGAAGATATATTTAACGAGGCTAGCTTGGCTGAACTTTATTATATTGCTAGAATAATCTCTCGTGTTCTTGTTTCAATGCCCATTCTGACCACATAGGCTGTAAAAGTGTTGACTCTCTTGTTGTGACCCTCCTGTCAGTGTTCCTAGAGGAGGATGATGGGCGTTAGCGTCTTGCTCAAGATGTGTTTGAAGAGAGGTTAGTGAAGACAGCGGTTTGAATGTTCTGAAGGACTCTAAATAAAGAGCACACAGAAATATGGGAAGTGTTTTGAGAGTGGTGTCCTCTGATGGTGACCCTGAAAAACATTTTTTTTTCTATGTCTCTTTTTTTAAAAAATCCTCTCCATGTGAAGCATCTCAACTGAAAATGAAAGAAATTGTTATCCGTTTGAAATGTAAATGTCTAGAGTACCTTTGAAGAAATTGTGTCATTAAAATCTCAGTGTCGGAACCAAGAGTCCATTGATTCAGGTTTTGTAATCTTAAATGGTGTGGGTTTTAAATTCTTTTCAGCCCCCCCCCACACACACACACACACACACACCCCACACACACACACACACACACATACGATATGCTTCACACACACACACACACACACAAAAACACATTTTTGTCTACACTTTTGTCTATATTTTATGAGTCACACCATTGTTGGTGTTGCAGCCAATTGTCAGGGCACACGGGCACACACACACACACACACAAACACACACACACAAACTAATCACATCTGAGTCATCTGTCATGCATTTGTGTTAAAGGGCCCTATCGTGCACCCGGCGCAAAGCACGACGAAAGGCTTGTTCTTATCCACGATTTCAGTGGTGAATTTTTCGCCACTTTACTTAAACATTACATGTACACTCAGGGGTGTGTCAATTAACAAAACAGGTGTGGTCTGGCACACGATCCAAAAATCGCTATCTTACACCCTCTAAAAATCATTACGCCAATGACCAAGAAAAACCTGGTCAAAAGCAAAAGGCACATATAAAGCACAGCTGAACAAGCATGACAATGGCACAGGGGATATGGGCGATATGACACCCCAGTTTTGAAGAGACGGCCAGGGGCGGACTGGGACCAAAAATCGGCCCTGGCATATTTTGCCCAAACGGCCCTCAATTCGGTCTGGCACAATCATTGAAGTAGATATGTATTTGAAATCACTGGCTGGATCACACTATTTAGGCGGTTGCCACGAAAAAAATAATAAAAAGGCCGAGCATTCTTTTGATTTATGAAGTCCACAGATGGCCGTTTCATGTGCAGAAAGAATTTTGAAAAAAGGACGTTGCTCATCGGAGATATTCTGGTCTGAATATTGCTATTTTTTGGGTATTCGCCAAAAAGCATGTGACATAGTGGACATGTGCAGTCCTGGACTGACACCCGTCACACCTTATGCCTTGTAACTCCAGTTTTAAACTAACCTTGGATGAACCTTTGATGGCATGGATTGTTACTTTGCTGTGTTTAAATCTGACAGCAGGAGGGATGTCAACATTTTATGCAATTTTGGGCCTTTTTTGTTGTTTTTTTGGCCTAAAACAAGGAGGCGGTTCTAACTCCCCCTGGGTTGTTTCAAATTTTGTACTATTTTGGCTTTTTGAGTTTTTAGGTGGACCCTTCAAACTGTCCAAGTTTCCTCAAAATCGGTGACGTAGCATGTGTCACCCCCGCCTGGTCCTCTCATGGACACACTCTTACTGTAAGATGATGCTTTGGGCAGTTTGTTTGTTTGCAACAGTAAACTTAGAATAATAAAATTGTTTATTGTCAGAATGTTGAGAATTAGACTAAAATTAAGAAACCTGATATGTTTTGTTTTTAGGCGAAATTTAGCTGTGAGATTCTCTCATCAAGGCGCATTGATCCTGGGCTCACTATATGCTAATGACGTTTCTCTATGTCATTTCTAGTTTTAATTAACAATGCCGCCAGCTAGCTTGAGAAAAGCAAACTAGCAGAATCCATTATTGTGTTTTTTTTCTCTCTTTGGCTCTGACTGCTTGTTTCACAAGCTCCACAGGAGGCAGACGTGCAACACACCTCTGTGGTGACTGAATTGGCTCCCAGGTGGCAAACATAAAGATGACCCAGCCCTGTATGTGTGTGTGTGTGTGTGTAGTTGAGAGTCTGACTGTGTGTGTGAGAGAGAGAGAGAGAGAGAGAGAGAGAGAGATTGGAATCCTGTGGTTGTGGTGCTGGAATGATTTGGTGATTTGAATGTTTAACACTGCCCATTATAGAGCGTAGCAAAACTTGATTTTTTTTTTACACCCCAGAATAGGCCATTTTCTGTATCAGTCAATGTTAAATTGACTGGTAAAGAAGAAAGGGTGTTATTCTTTGATATCACAAGAGACCAATTCGTTCTACACAGGGTAATCACTGAAACAAGAATGTGGCTTGAGAATGTAAAAGTTGGGCCATTGGGACAGACCATCAGGGTTGTCTTTTGTCCATTAGATGCTGTCCTCATGGTCAGACACATACATGCTAGGCTACTTAGGGCCTTCTCGGCCAAACTTAACTCTCTTCATCAACTTGAGGGCCAGGACCTCAAAGTGAGTAAATGTAAAGGTAGCTAGGCAGTGCAGTGCTGTAAGTAAACCTCCCCTGACATCTTTACAGACACTTGTATCTATATGGTTTATGTCAGAAAGGTACGTATTTCTGCCCGTGCCCTATTTTCACCCTTTTACGTGTTTGTGTCACTTGATATTCATTTCTATACAGTGGATTCCTAAAGAAAGTCAAGCACCCACCCAATAAGTGTATTTAAATTATCTCTGTACCAAAAATGACATTGTACAGTGACTCGATGAGCTGTAAACCGTGTTGTAAGGCTGCGTGTACAAAACCGCTTGGAGCTCCAGTGGAATTCTGATTTTCGCGACAAGAATTCTCAGTCTAACCGTTGATGTGACTGGGTGGAAATAGGGCACCCACCAGCCCAGCACTAATTGATACTTTTACGATAGCCTCTTTGCTGGCACACCCACTTTGCATGTCGAGACGGTGCAAGTTTGAAGATTTTAGTCCAGGCCAGTGAGGTGCTGAACTTTGTAGGCACCACAATGCAGGTTACATAAACATTAAGTAATCACAGAATGAGGCCACAAACACTCAAAGAATTCCATTCCATTTACTATCCAAATAATAATGTAATTCACAGGGAACTGTGCATGCACAATTTCACTCTATTTGATTCTGTGTTCCCTAGCTCCTAGCTGGAAGATGACACTGTGTTCTCACAGTCTGTTTTCCCCACTGAGTGCTCCTTCCATGTGGTCCATTATTTGTTCTCGGAAGAGCATTCTGGTCTGGAGCATTCTGAAATAATAATGAAATAAACGGTTTCTGCTCCTCTCTAAGCTAATGCATTTATTTCAGGAAAATATGTTGCCCTGGTTTTCTTTTCTTTTTCTGTCTTTTCTTTCTGAATTAAGGTGATAATAAACCTGATAATTTATTAAAACCAGGCAATTCATGACCTTTGGATGTCATGCACGTGACACGTCATGTACATCTGCACACACACACACACACACACACTGAAAACAGTGTGACTATCTTCACAGATATATTGAGGATCTCTCCCTTGAAGATGCTATTAAAACAAGATTACATTAAAATTGCAAATGTCCCATACAGGGTTTTAAGCACACACACACACACACACACACGTGTGTATGCAGAAGTCCTTAAGGTAGAGAGTACCGTTGCCTTCATCTTTAATGGGACTAAAGTCAGGCAGTTAGAGGCAACATGACTGTACCTACACTAAATAATTGATGGCCCCCCTGCCTGTGAATCTTCGGTGTGTTCTTCCGCCTACACCGAGAACGGAATCTGTCACTCTTAACTGGAGAAAAAAATGGTGGCAGTGCAGATTTAAGTGCTCTTTCTCTCTTGCTGGAAGAGAGAAATCTAACATGGAGAGGGCTATGGAATAAAAATGACAGTACAACTTTCAAGGACTCTGAAAGCGTTTTTGTTTTGGCTTGTTTCTCTTGTTGCTGTTTTTTTTTCCATTTCACCTTCCACCTTGTCCCCCCCAGGGCATGGACACATGCCACTGCTCGCATGTAGCTTGGGAAAACATTTGGAGCAAATGTGGCCAGACAAAACAAACAAACAAACAATTTTAGGTGGAATGAGGCGCTAATATTGCAAAGCAATAGGCAGCCATCTGTGTCATTCTTTTTTTGTGTGTGTGCACGTCTTGGACTGTGACAATGCACTAGGCATTTTCATACATAAACACTGATATTAATGCTGAGCGTAGCGTATGCTTTCACGGCCTTTCTGAAAAACCATCAAGCTCAAGGGCTATTCTGTAAGTTGGAGCTCTTGAAAGTTTAAAGTGACTCTTGTGGTCTGATTGGACACCACTGCCCACACGTAACCCCGGTGTGTTAAGGTGAACAGCACCATACGAGGGCCACTCATCTCACAGCTGTGGTGACATTTTGACAGCTACGCGTTTGTGCGGCAGAAGAAAAAAAAAGGCAGTCGCCTCTTGTGCCCGCAAGAGGTCCGAAGACAACCCGTATCAAACCGACAGCTCGGGGCACTGCGGACCGGCGTGTCTAGGAAAAGAGAAGGCGGCACAGTGCGCCGCCGGTCAACCAAGACTTGCCGGAGACTCGGGGAGCTTGGGCCATCTGGATGTGCGCTTGACAGGGCTGGGCCCGGCTTCAGCATCTACGGTTCAGTGGTGGTGTTTAAAGTCGTGGAGGCGGCAGCCTTTGAGGCTCAACCTTTGGGGGGGGGCGGGGGTGAGACAGACTAGTGAGTGAGCGAGACTGGCAGATGGAGAGAAGGGAGAGAGGTCAAGCCTCACCCCCAACCCCTCCTGCCCCTACAGCTTGTGACTACAGTGACCTGCACACTGACACTTTGAGGAACTTTGCTCAGAAGTCTTCTAGTAAACGGAGCTGCCAAGGGACCAAGCGTACTTACCATCAAAAACAAAGTCACCAACAAAGTAACCTTTGTGGGCAAAACATCACCAACAGAGCAGCATTCATGAGCTTTTTCACTGTGACATCTGTTCGAACACTAAGTTTGGCAAGGTTGCCATGCATAGACCCAAAATAGCCTGAAGAGTTGACCAGTACATGGTCTAATACAACCCCTCTGTACAAAACCATAGGAATATCATGTCCAAGTCAATATAACTGCCATGGGAATAAACATATACTGCATATATCTGGTTTGTTCAGCTGCTTTCATTCTTAGAATATTAGTCATGATCATGTAAATTAAACAGTGACAAAAACAGTGTTGCTATATTATTGGTAATTGTCACAACACATTGCATAATACATGTTATTTTCATCAGTTTGTCACACCAAGTATGAGGAGATTCAGACATAATTAAATCCAGCTGAGGAAGTGCTGAAATTATAATTATTTTGTAATAGACATAGAGGCCAGCACACTATTTTCAAGCGGCCACTATCCGCTGCAAAAGGGACTGGACACCACTTTTTGCAAACTTCTCCGCGCCTAATTACACACACAGGATCGGCAGGTGTTTCATCTTTTTGATGTGGGGATTTGTTGTATTAACCAGTAGATTGTATCACCACAGTGCTCATTTCCCTTTGGAGGTTTGTATTTCCACCAGTCTCTCTTATCCGTCCTCACCATGGGTTTGATGCTCCATTGTGTGTGTGTGTGTGTGTATCCATCTTCTTTCTGTTCTTTTTTTTTAAGCACTCTGACATATTATTTTTGTCTTTCCCCTGGAAATAATTATGGGGTAAAAAAAAAATGCTCTTCAAAGTGAAAACTCAAAACGTGAGTAAATTACGATTCAAGTCGATTAACCTCCGATCCGAGCAAATCATCACTCGTTCATAAAGGGAGAGTAAATCAGGAGATTGTTTCAGATCTGAGAGATTGGATGCTGAGGAGTCTGTGAAATGCTAATTCCACTGACATGAAAACAGGCGACGGGGGAGAAAAAGTATATTAAAAAGGCAAGTTGTGCCACCTCCAGTTTGGGACGCATTCCAAAGAAACATTTTGAAAAAAGAGTAATATATGATGAAAAAGATTCAAACGACACGATGAGAGGAAGAATCAACTCACATGGTTTAGTGAGTCAGCGTCAACCATGTCTGGGTTTCTCTGAAGACTAAAATAAAACAGAAAAGAGAAAACACTTGTGCTCAGAATAAATGAGTAATGCTACAAAATTATTTACAATCAAAAACACTATTCACTGCACATAATTGCTGTTACTCTGCATCCTTTCAGTAAACAAAAAAGTACTTCCTGACTTCCTGCAACTATTCCTAGCAAACATAATGTAGATCACACACAATAGTGTGATTTTCCAGGTGATGCCAGAATGATGTCACTTCCTGGGACTGTCTCCATGTGAGGTGCACATGTTGCAGTCAACTAGCCATGTGTGAAGAACTTGACTTTAATAGCCAAGGGCCCCCTGTGTCATAACACAGGCATATATTTTGTGGCTTATTTAATATGGTAGCATGCTTTAAATAGCTCATTGCACTCAGGCAAAACAGCTGACAAATGTTTGCATCACATTTGATGCTGGTATTGGACTACAGTAAAGACATCATTCATGTCTTGTCTTTTTTGGAGTCATTTAGCTTGAAGATATGACAGAAGACGATTAACTGTAATCAAGCGACTCTCTTTTCCAATCTGAAATATAGAGGACCATCGACTGCCTAGGAAAAAAATAACACACCCCAATCAACCTCTAGAGACTTCAACATGAAGCATATCATTTCTAAGTATCTCTCCAACAAATGAGCAAATTGAAATTTGAATTTAATATGGGTTCTTCTTTATCGCTTTGAAGTTTCTCTGTTTTTCTCATGGGCAACTTATAATGAAGAAGTCAGGGTTTTTGCTTTCAGGCATGTTGGACATGAATTTCGTTTGATGCATATTTCTGATGTGGATTATTAAATTAAAGGCGTTCTTTTCTAGCAATGCTAATGTCTTCGGTCTTTGTGCTACAAAATGTAACAGAAATAAACCAGTGTTGACGGCATCTTAATTGGCTTTTGACCAGCCTTACTCTCACTTTCAGGCATGTCTAAAGGGAAAACAAGCAGTCTTTTCACATCTTCCTCCATTTCGTCCCCTGTTTTTGGCGAGAGAGGGTGATTGAGAAGGGGGTAGCAAGAGAGGGAGAGAGAGAAAAAAAGGATAGAGAGGGTGGGTGCAAGGTCATTGTGGAGGAGAGCCAAATGATTGGTTTCCTTTCACAGGAAGCAGGGATAAAATGAGAACTGAATTTCAAAGGTTCTCCCTAATTACAAGATAATGCGACATGATTTATATGGCTTTGATTCGGGTGGAGAAAAGAAACAGGAAGGGAAATTGGAAGGCACAATTGCCATTTGATTTCTTAGCTTTGAGAGGCAAACATTATCCCATATCAGCGTTATTTTTAATACTCAGGGAAAATGAGCCGAGAGGCATGAAATTTGATTGTGAATTGGAACCTGTTACACAGGGGTCTGACTCAAAAGGTGCCTGTCGAAAAAGCCCACTCTGTGATTACCCTGAATAAATGAAAATGATTAAACCATTAGGCCCCATTTTCAGTGGGGCTTTGACCACATGTTGTCATCAGTATACAATCCATCACCAAGTATACACTAAGCTAGCCATGTATCTGAAGAGATGCAATCTCCGAAAAGACAGGGGAAAAGGGGTGGAGTTTTTTTGTTGTTATTTTTGTTTAATTTCATCTGGTACACGTCACTGCTTCCTTTACTAGTCTATGCACAAACACAATTTCAATTTGAGACCCGGCGTCTCCTTGGGACTGCTGTTCGTCTGCTGTTGACATTCATGGCTCTATTCAAATAGAGCGCAGCGTTGCCCAGATTTATTTGCAGGCGACAAAAGTGTTTTCTGTTTCCCCCGGAGGAGCCATTGCTCTAATGACAGGTGGAGATGCTGGTCTTATCCTGCTCCCTGATGTGGTCCTTCTCTGATCTCATGCCCCATGTCAATGAGAGAGAGAGAGAGAGAGAGAAGACAGGAGTCAAGAAGGTGGAGTGTGTCATGCCATGTTTGTTTTCCAGCCCATGACAGCTGATCCCAGATCATTCATCACAATAGCGCCACGGCCTGTGAGCAGAACTGACCCCTAGCCGGTCAACTCAGAATGCAAGAGCGGTTGAAAGTCGAGCTCTGTCTCTCTTCTGAACACGTCCAAGGCCGCTCCCGCTGTTTTGGAAGCCCTGCTGACTGTCAATCAACTGCTCTCTGTTTTGCAGTCTCTTCTCAAGTGACTTTGGTGGAAAATGAGGCTGGAGAAGTGAAGCAGGATGCAACATAGCCGTCCTTACATACATACAGACATACTTCTCCCTTGTTATGGTTCACTGCGGTGCAAACAGAGGTCGCAAGTGTTCCCTGTTGCTGCGGCTACTGCCCTGCCTGGAACCTCTGCGGAGGCCATTTTGGTTTCCGAAGCAAATAAAGACCCCTGGAAAAAAAAAAATTGCTTAGACAAATGTTTGTCAGCATTTTCACTCCTGTCAGGTGGGGCAGACCGTGGGTAGGTCGGCGAGATAAACAAGAGATAAATAAAAACAGAGACGAGAGAGATGGAGAGTGAAGCCTCAGCAGTGGGTTTGATGTGTGTATTGATTCTGGCAGGTGGGAGCCGAGCGCAGCCCTGTGAAACACCCAACGAGTGAAGCCCCATCCTCCTCCTCCTCTCCCCACCTCCATTCCCCCAGCTCTCTGATGCTCCCGCTGTCAGCACTCTCTCACCACTCTCAAATCTCTAGCCCTTTGTCAGTGTCAGCACGGGAGGAGGAGGAAGAACACAGGAGAGAACTGCATAGTGTGTGTTTGTGTGGATGTACGTGTTTTCATGTGCTTTCATGCCCTCGTGTGTGTGTGTGTGTGTGTGTGTGTGATATTGCCTAAATGTGTTGGATATGTTTGTAATTGTAGGGTGAGTTGTTTTGAGTGTGTGTATGCATGTAGAGCTCCATTATGGTCTATGTGTGTGAGATATGATTTGCACATGAAAGTGTTAATGTGCTTCGTATAGCATATATACTGTATATGTGTATTATGTTTCCATGTGTGTGTGTGTGTGTGTATGTGTGTGTGCGTATGTGTGTGTGTAGGAGGGCGTTCAGGTCCTGACTGTGGAGCCCATCGATCAGCCATGACATAGCAAAGCCTCACAGGGGACTGTGTGTGTGTGTGTGTGTGTGAAGACTCAGGTGCAGAGAGGCGCAGTCATAACTGAACTCCCCTTCCACGGCTTGTCTGCCCGAGGCTTGCCACAAGCGGCTCCCCCGCAATCCACTTGGTGGAGGGAGAGAGAGTGTGAGCTGAGGCTGTCTATGTAAAATAACACCGAGTGGCGCTGGGTCACTGGTGAGTTCTCTGCCAGCTGTTTCCGATGCTTTCGGGTGCCTGGCACTCCAATTAAACAAGTCCCTGGCAACCACTCACGGTAGTGGTAGAGTCATCATCGGGTGCAACCCTCCTGCCCGCATGTCAAGTCTACCACAAACACAAAGAGATGCCAGGCATTGGATATGTTAATCCAAGATAGAAATGGTGCAATCATAAGAAACTGTGACTTGTTTGAGCCCATCCTGTCCTGGAATTAACAGTGTGATTCTCTGAAATAGTAAGAACAAGAAACCCAACACAGGCCATCAGGACAGGGACTGTATGGAAATATAGAGGAGAGGGAGAAAAGTGTTTGTGTACAGAAGGCAGCAAAATATTACAAGTCTGTTTAAAACAGGAGCAGACTATTGGACAGGCTTTCTGGATGAACTTCCAAATAGTAGCAAACATTTCTCCCAGCAAACCACAGCCACAGTATAGCATAAATCTAAATCCGTGTGCCACCTTTCATCACGCAGAAGCCTTTTCCAGGCCAGAGTATATCGGAAAGGTAGCCATGACTAAATCGTTCTTGATCTCCATCTTCATGTTAGCAGCTAACGCTAATGGCCCACCTGTAACACTACCAGCCTAAAGCAAACTGCTGGCATTTTGTGCTCTTTCCTTCCCAGAACAGTGAGTCATCTCATGAGCCATGAGGATATCCTCTGCTTTTTACCCCTTGTTGTTTGAATTTCATATCCAATGAAATGTGTGTTTATACAACTTTACATCCGTTGCCATCTGGACCTAACACATCCCCAGAAACACAGTTCGGCTCCCGGCGCCTCTCCCAAAGTGACAAGTGCACTGGGTTGAACAATGACACGAATTTCTGTGCAGCTAAAGAAATGAACTTGGTGTAGCCAGCAAGATGGCAGATTAGTAAAATGTGCTAATGTGCTATATCTGGGCTAGCACAACACAGAAAGAGGTTTAATTTCAAAAACTCCCTGCTGATTTGCTTGCTAAATGCATTTTCATCAGTTTCTAATTGCAGGATTAATTTATTTACATTGCAAGTAACATTTCTGAGACAGGCTCACCCACATTTGTCCATTTCATTTTTGAGCATGTTTTCCCTTTCTGAATTATAAAGCAAACCATTTCATTAAAATGTGAATGTTAATAATTTATCTACCATTGTGAAAGTACTTTCCAAGGATTTTAAATTGTTCATCCAAAATACAGTATGTGGAATATGTCTAGCTAGTATGTCTGTGGTACATTTGTTCTCTAAGTGGACCAACATTTTGCCAACAGCGCTAGTTACAGCAACACTACACTAATAGTCTAACAACACTAGGTCTTACCATATTTATAGTTATAGAACAGCACGTTTAATAAACAAAGGAGGATGTTCTTTGGCAGACTTCTATCACTGTCATGCTCAACAGACAGGTTGAGGAGGTCCTTTGTCCCCAGGGCCATCAAACTCTTTAACTCCACATAAAAGGGGAGGGGAGAAATGGGCTTTTCAGCATGAGCCTGCATGTCTCTCTCAACCCCTATACCATAATATCACTTTGCCTGCTGTCAACCTGACTGTTTTACAGGATATATTAGCCCTCCTACAACCTGGACGGTGGTCATACATCTTATAACTTATTCCCTGTTTTATTTAGTATATTATTTTTCTTGTTTGTTGAGTAATTCTAATATGTTTACATTATTGTATTTTCATAGTCATAGTTAATATTTAATAATAAGCAAAGTTATTGCACTGTTCACTTTTGCACTACCACCATTGCACACACTCTATCACATGGTCAGTCCATATCAGACATTTCCATGAGTGATTTTTTATGTATGTGAGATATATGTGGTACATGTGTGTTTGTTGTGTTATGGATGTATAAGCTACTGGATGCCTAAAATTTCCCTTTGGGATGAATAAATCTATCTATCTATCTATGTCTAAGATAATATGCATTTAGTGTAATAATGAAAAGACCTGTGAAATAGCCACTAAATTGATGGATTTGATCGATATGAAACCCCATTCATAAGACTGACATAACATTGTCATTGTCAACATATTATACCAGGTGTCACACACCTCATGACAGCCTTTGTCATGACAGCCAATGATTTGACAATGTCCGTAAACAGCTTTACTAATGTCATATGCCTGAAATACCTACCCCAATGTGCTGCCCATTCCCAACCGGGCTCATTCCTTCATAAAGCGCTATATAAATGCAAGTTGTTATTGTTGTTGTTGTTACAGCCATGACAATTACCATTTAAGGTGACATGACATTGTCACATCAGCGAACACTGATACCACTATTCATGGCATCATCTGCCAGAACAAGATTATGACATGGTAATATGAATCTTTTGAAGCAGAGGTCAAATAAAGGTCAAAATTAAAATAGAATTTTGCATTGTTTAGTGCTTAAGTTGGTGACAGGCAACCTACACCGATGGTTCCCCATGCCATGACTCCATATAATTACAACAAGCTACACAGCTGGCCTGTTTGCACAAGTATGTACAGCCTCAGGTCGTTTAATGCCTTGATCGATAAGTCATTGCGGCAGCCCTATAAGAAGGCATATTTTCCCTTGTGAGAGTGCGAGTGTGTGTGTGCGTGTGTGTGTGTGAGCTCTGTGGAGTGAGCATCTTGATTTACTTCTGAGGCTTGGAGAGCAGTTAGGGAGCCCTATTTCCCTTTCCACCTTTTGGCATTGATTTCTCCCCTCCTTTGTCCAGCACCCATGCCCCATTACCATCAGCCCACTCAGTGGCGTTTTGAAACCGGGCGATGAAAAGCTGGAGTGGGGAAAATGCTGTATCCCGATGATAATAAAAGTCTCCTATCTTTAGGGCACGGGGAGCTGCACTGATTTTTTTTCCATTTAATTTCTGTTCGCCAGATGTTGTGCATTAATTTGTGACAGATAGAAAGAGAGAGAAAGAGAGAGAGAGAGGAGGAGAAACTGAGTGTGAGGGCTATGATACTCCAGAGGGAAGTGTAAAAAATGAGCATTAGCTGCAGAATCAAAGTCTGCAGGTGCAAAAATGAATCTCTTCATGTAAATTGATTTTGAGATCAAACATTTCCTCTTATCATTCGATCTCTCTTCCACCTAATGTTGAGAAGCAGTGCTGCTCTACTCTGGCCTTGGCATGTTCGCTGAGTAGGAAAATGAGAAAATCATTAGTTTCTCTTATCAGAAATGTATCAAGTTCAAAATGCACACACACACTCAAACATATACATTTTGGAGGATGGCAAAAATTGCAGCCTATCTCAACAATTTATTGATGTGGTATGCGATGATGTGAATTTGATATATCCGGTCTCACAGTCAGAGAGTGTGTCCGATCCTCTTAGCAGACACAACATAGAGCTAATTCAACTGAAGACAGAGGTTCAGTTTCTCTGAGGAACACTTACCAGTTATGGGAATAAATATATATATATATTAATTCAGTGGCATGTAAACCACACCAGTATACACAACTAAATAAATAGGAATGCACATTACATCATTCAGTGGTATCAGGGCAGGCGATGCCAGAAAAGCATCGTATTCTTCATTACACTTCATGTCATTTCTTGTCCAACCTCCCCCTTTCCACTGATCCTCAAAAGAGCATGGTACTTCAGCTCCAGCTCTGATTCCTATCCAGACATTTGTAGATCAGCGCTCCTAGAGGGATGGACAGGCAGCCCAATGTGAGTACTGGGGACAATGCCAGATCCTCTGTGAAGTCAAGTGTAAGACACTCTGACGCAGGCAGGGAAAACGCCCACTAGAATTTTATGCAAGGCCAGTGTTGGGAACGTTACTTTAAAGAGGCCCTATGCAACAATTTTAGCAAAAATTACCTTAATTATGCAGGTTGAGAGTCGTTCTGATGGTTCTACAGCACTTTTTGGGTCGTTTGGTGGGTGCTTCGTCTCCCCCTAGTGCTTTTCCGCAGAAAAAACGAATATGCAACTTTCTGGTCGGGGTCCGGAGTAACTCGGCGGAAATATTCGAAAATGTGTAGTTTCTAAGAAGACGGCAAAACGGACTCCTGGCTTTGTTGAAATTGTAAGTATAGCCTACCCTTGGGTGAACTTCGTTTTTGTAATGTAATTTGATAGTCTCTTGAACAATGTGTTTGCTTGACCGTTTTATTGTGAGCCCTATGTGTTTAGCTTGGTTTATTGATGGCTAGCTCGCTAGCTAGTGGGGGTTTAGCGTAGCAGTCACTTGCTACCGAAGCTGCAGGGGGAGCTATGTCGTGAAAAATGCGAGCCCAAATCAGGCGAAAACCCAGAAACAGCGAAGGAATAACCAGACCTGCATAGGGCTTCTTTAAAAAAGTAATTAGTTATAGTTACTCACTACTTGTTCCAAAAAGTAACTGAGTTAGTAACTGAATTACTCTATGATAAGAGTAACTCGTTACCAGGGAAAGTAACTATTTGCGTTACTGTTAAAAAAAAAAAAGTTGCTATATGTCAAAGAATTTAGATTTTTTGTGCAGTTTTGAGCAGCCAGTTGAAATTAGCAGAACAGACAGGTGTTTGTAGGCTACATAACTTTCAATATTTATTAGATAGATAGATAGATAGATACTTTATTGATCCCCAGGGGAAATTCAAGATATTTCACATCGACAGACCTACAGTTGACTTCAGCCTGTGTGTCATAGGTTTTTGTTGTGAGGCAGAAAGATCTAGCTTTTGCTGCTTGGAGGACTTTGCTCTGAGTCCTTATTTGCTAGTGGATGGCGAGCTATCATCTGTGGTGGAGGTATCTGTGTTTTTGGCCACCAGCCTTAGATGCGTGTGTGAGATGCTTCGTTAAATTAGAGTTGCTTACGTCGACAAAGTCTTCGCTCCTGGACATAATGTACACATTAAATTGCACGTTCTTGCCTTTGACCAAAATTAATTTGAAGTAGTGCTTATATCTCCACCTTGAAAATGCCAACTTTTCATCGGATTGCTCCAGACCTTTGCTGTTTCGTCGATTCTCTATTTTAGCTGTTGCGTGTGTGTGTGTGGCGCGTGTGCTGGCACGTGATTGGCTACCATGAAACATGACTCTGCCTTAGCCAATGATAATCGCTTACGTCGTTATTAACCCACCTCCTCACTAGCTGTGAGCGAGGTGTGCGTTCGGATTACACAGTTTATTCAATGAATGCATAGTAGGCCTAATGCACCGCATTTAACGTCCAGTAATGTTAACGGCGTTGTAACGACAGGAAAAGTAATTAGTTAGATTACCCCGTTACTGAAAAAATAACGTCATTATCTAACGCCGTTTTTTTAAACGGCGTTATTCCAAACACTGTGCAAGGCTGATTATTTGTGGCCAAAACAATGTACCTCTTTCAGCTAAACTGGAGGGCTTGAGTGTCGGCTACAGGTATTTTGAATACTTTACGAAGGCTTTTGCAAGTTGAGCTGGGAATAACCTTTCTCTGCCTAGATCAGCATACCCTGTAGAGTTTTGTTACAGCATACAACAAAATGAATTCTAAATTAAAGGAAAATTCCGGTATTTAGCACTTTGAGTCCCTTTTCTGGTTTGTTTTGGATGAACTAGAGTGGTGGACACCGAAATTTTGACAATTGGTCCTGTCTCGACCTTTCTGACTCGTTTTGAATCGCCAGAGTACTCAGAGTGGTTGCCAACAGACATATTGTAGTAGGCTACTCAAACATGTCCTAATACAAGCCTTAACGTTCGTTTTCAAAACTGTGCAACTCACCGAGTGGTTAGTGGTGTTTGTTGATTATTAAAAGCAAATATGTTGATTATTAAAAGCAAGCACTTGTGCATGATTCATTCATTTCATGTGATATCATGAACTCATTGCTTCAAGCCTGTCTTTGAGCAGAATTGTGCTAATAAAAAGTTAATATTTTTGTGCCTCTTCACTGCAGAGGCCTGTTACACACCAACAAAACCATAGACTGTAGCGCTGTAACGCTAACAATATGAGTAACAGTAAGTAAAGGAATATTCCTCATATTCATTTCTCCCATTCTCAATGTCAAGTCATGCTCAATGATATTGTTCTTCATGAAATCCATTGAAAAATGGTCTCTCTCCTTCTATGAGTTTTTGGATAACCAATGCAAGGTCCACAGACAATAGGACTAATAAGACTATGGCTTGTGTAAGTAGGCTAATTGTCAGTGCTCACCTCTGTGCCCCCAGTCTTGTCCTTTTCTCTGTCTTGCTATCTCCTCTTTCTTTCCGTTCCTCTCTCCATATCTCTCTTCTCTTCTCTTTCTTTCCTCTCTTTGTTTAATCTCTTTCCCTGCTTCGCTCCATCACTTGCCCTGCTAATTATAAGTGGCTGTACTGGTGCAACATGAGGAACTGAAGGTGTTACTCCCCCCAATCCTCCTTCTAGGCGTGGGTGTGGTAATTAGCTGCCGAGGTTTGCGCAGGGTTTTGTAGCTGAGGAGTGAACGGAGCACGTGGGGCTGACCTGCTCTAGATTTTACGCTGCATTGAACTCTTAACAAATTAGGGGAGGGTTATCCGTGGACAGCTTAATTGCGAGGAGCATATGGTGTATTAACTCATAATCAAGGCGAAATCATACGTTGCTGGCCGAGATCTGCTCCACACTGGCCTCTTTCTGGGCCCTTGACTCACCTTATGCCAGTGTATTGCACATGCTCTCTCTTGAACAAAAGCCTGGCCCACAGACACACACACACACATAAGCAAACACAAATAATCAAGCAAACACAAATAATCAAATGGCATAATGACAGTTGTCAAGAAATACTTCAACAGCAACAGCGTGCCTTAGAAACAAGAAAGAAGGCATTTGGAGCTTGATCTGAGTAGCATTGCAAATCACCAGAGAGAATCTGTGATATCACTCCGCCTCTGTCGCAAACAACAAAAGCGTCATTAGCTATGCTTATCATCTCCAGGAGAGACATGGGCACGGCAGACGAGTGAGTCATGAGTTTTGTGAGTCATGAGTGTTACTCCGTGGGTGAGTGTGGGTTTGCTGGAACCATGCCTAATGATGGAGTCTCCGCACCGTCACACTGTGGGAGACTTTAGGCTAAATGACAGAGGTGGCAGTCACATGGTTTCTAGGGGAATTACAGCTGTTGCCTAAAACTTGCTTGTGCAGTCATTGTGCACAAAAAACATTTCATTAAGAGAAATTTAGTTTTAGGTAAGTGTATATTTGGTGGCAGTAAATATACAACATATACTGTATCCTCTTGAGTTCAGTTAGCAAATAAAACATGCTCATTCAACTCATAGATCCAGGAAAACCTTGAATAGACATGCCTCCATGTATTGATGTGTATCTAAAAGATTCAAGCTAGAAGTTTGAAGAAGGTTCACTTTCTTATACACTAAAAGTAAAGATATCAAAGAGAAGGCCAGGGCGTCCATATTTGTTGATGTTTTGAGAATTCCAAACGACATAAATACATCTGTTTGTACTTCTGTCTCTTAATCTCAGAAAGAACATTTTTGAGAAACAGCTATTTTTTATTTCACTATGTTTGCTCGGACAAAAATTGGAAAAATGTCCCAATTTTGCACAATACAAACTGTTGAGCAATAATTGTCAGCTCTGACATGCAGAAATGTGCCTTCCCACAAGCACACCCTTGTGCTAGGTGTTAATTTGTGAGCACCTGCGAATTCGGTGTGTGTGGCGGCGGCAAATAAAAACAGATGGCACTTACCTTCGCATAGCGTTTGGAGTAGCAATGCAGAGTGACATTTGGTAAACAATTTACCCAGTTAAGACCCGGGAGACTGCGTCGAGCAAGGTCACATGTAAGCAAGTTTCACTCCTCATTCTGCTCTGTGTGGCCGTGATGAGATAAAAAGACCCCTGCTCATTGGCTGTTACTCCCACAGCTGCTGCTGGCTGTGTGTAATTACTGATTTTGATTGGCTGAAAATTAAGGCAGAGGAAAGGTCATAGAGATTATGCATCTGACATAGTGCAACATTGAACCTTAGCCACGGAATGGGCCTCAGTGGAAATGTGGTGTTTGCTTTTGTGAAGGTCATGTCCGGCGGGGGATAAACTGCGTTCATGAAATTAATGGATATCATCATTGTCACAACCGAGGTATTTTTTGGTTAAGATATTTTTCAGATGTTGAGATGAGATCAGACACGTGAGGAAATCCAGACAAGACAATTTCTGCACTTTAGAGGACAAGGTTCTCAAATATTTGAGTGTGTGCACGAAATAAACAAAAACATTTTTATGATAAATGGGATTTCATTTTTTTTTCATAATCATTGATGGCACTCTTTACAAATGTACTGTATGAGTATTCACTTTTTATTGAATTTGTCCATGTAGATGTTTTCATTATTGCATCTGCATATCCATCCACCTTTACACTTAACTGCTTACTAATTCTATTGTTTTTCTATTATTTATATACTTATTACTTAATACTATAAGTATTTATATACTTATTACTTTTCCTGCTGTAAGTGCATGTTGTGTGTGATGTCTGTATGCTACTGAGACCTTGAATTTCCCCTTGGGAATCAATAATCTATCTTGTGTTGTGTTGTGTTTTGTTGTTTTGTTGTGTTGTGTTGTGTTGCATGACGCTACATTATTTCTGCATTAAACAGCTTGTTCTGTAGCGGCCCTTCTGAGCTGCCCTCATGTCAGAGTTTGTTGTGCCTGTGGGGAAAAGCCCTGTTTTGCTCAGGCCATATTGATTAAATTATACACGCACAGAATTCATTACCTGTTACAATTAGGGGCCATCATGGCATCTCACAGACTGAATTACAACCCTAATTTGTGCATAATTTACGCGTCTGCATTGGAATGGATCGTCAGCGCCAAACACAGTGTTTGTGTTGGTGAACAAAAACACATTCAGATGTCATTATGCGATTCTTAATCATCTGCTGTTTCACACTCACACTTTCAAAGCTCGATAGGGGGCTCAAGTTCACAGTGCAGCTGAGGGTGGTGGGAGCCAGGTAAACCTAATTGGGATTTGCCGCATCAGTCCATAGGGAATGTCAAACATACTGCAACTTATACCTGTCAAACGTACATGCAACCTACAGCCGAGCACTTGTCACTGTGAGGTACAGTTATGGTTGTTACCTCACTGTTCCACGTGTGGTGGTGCAGTGGTTAGCATCATCGATTTGTAGGGTTTTTAAGGGATTTTTCTTTATTCCGCCAGCTAAAGGCACCATCTTAGGGCCGTCTGAGACTGAAATGGAATACACTTCATCATCCAGAATATCACACGCTTTGGGGCTAAAGTCAAAAACTCTTCTGGGGCACGGGTGCAAATATCCCACTCTGAGTATTCATTATCCTCTTCTTAAACTCCTGCCTATACAGTGGGCTACATTGGGATGCCCTTGCTGCCCATTTACTGCCACCGCCATAGCTTACTGCTGCTGCTAAATGATAACAACAACTGACTCCAGTCAACTGCATATCATCTGCATGCATCTCCAAATTCATATAACCTAATAGGGGTTTGCGTTTGACACAACTGGAAGCAAATGTTGCGGCCATCATGATTATCATTAGCTACATCCAAATAGAGCCTACCTATGCCCCACCTCTACTCCTTCCCTATGTCTGTGGAAACCTACACCCTCCTACCCCCCCATCCCCCATTATCAATTTTTTAACCGATCGGCCTGATTGACAGGGGTCACATTTTGACAATTCTGAATTAATTCAGTAGAATCACATTCTTGGATGAAATGAAGTCACATTCACTCACTTCCAGTGTTAGGTTGCGTAGGAGATGTGAGCACCGAGAAGTGACCTAGGGCAATCAGTGCCTTCACTGCCACACAAAAGATTAATTTCAACTCCGGCATTCAGCCAAGGACTCTGTAAAGTGCTTAGGAACTCTTGAGGAGTTCACAAGCAAGCGTAACAAATCACAAAAGGATCGTTCCAGACCAAGTGAGGTCAAGATGGGCCTCTTTTTTACCCGTTTATCTGAAGGTTGAATATAAAGGCTGATATAATTCTCCTTTCAGATGTCTTTAGCACTTTTCTTCCATCTAGCATAGTGCTTGGGAGAATGAGAAAGAGGGAATGACTGCATGAGTTCAAGAAGGAGGGAAAGAGAGAATGAGTGTAGGAATGGAGGAGAGAGCCGAAGAAAACGTTAGTAATAGATGGAAGAACAGGAACTTGACTTTTTTGAGTAGACACCTCAAATTCTGACCACGACTTAGGGAGTCTAGGTCCATTACTATGCTGTTGTGGTCGACTTTTTGAGTCATTTTGAGTCATTCCCTTTACCAAATTGATGAAGCTACTTTCAAGCAAGACAGGGTTGCAAAGACTGTAAACTTATTTTTAGAGGTGGGGTAGGGTTGTGGTAGGAGGATCGATTCTCTTAACCTTCTCACAGACTTTAGCCTGCAGTGCCTGCAGTCAACCAAAGAAGATCAAGAAAAAAGAAAGAAACCCATTTTCTAACAAAAGAGAAGAAACACAGAGAACGAGATGAGATTCCATTTCAAGAAAAGGTCACCGAGTCTCACAACCACCAAACACTCTGAGTGTGTCTGCTAATGCATCCCTATCTTATGCTCTTCGTTAATTAGGCCACACTATAGTGGCTTTCAGGCCCCCTTATATATCTTGGTACAATCTTCTGCTCATGACAAAGGCCATTCTCCTCCATTTAATTTAGATACAGCTCACATAAATCATTATAAACCTCACAGATAATCTCCGTTCGACTTCACAGGGAAATAAACTATGTGTTACATTGTTTATTTGCTACCCTTGTTATCTTTCTTACCTCTGTAGAATCACTGATGTGAACAAGAGGATGGCTAGAATTAGAACCTGGCCACCCAGTTAGCAGACACCTGGAGGGTTCCAGAGCCCCTGGTGGGGAGACTGAGTGTGTTTATGCACAGGCCTTTGTTTGATCTGGTTCACCTTCATGCCCCCTCCCGCCAGCACCCCAAAAAACACACACACACACACCCTATACCCCCCTCCATCACCACCATTTCCCATGCTGCATTGCACTGCACTGGGGTCTGAGTGTCTTGTCTGGCAGTGCTGATTGCTACATCCCTGTGGTTTATCCTGCACCCTAATAACGGTTTAAGGTCCTGGCTCTCGCTTGGATTTTGGCTGTAGTTTGGAGTGGCTGCGCTGGGACCAATTAACCCCCTGTTAATTACAAAAGCTTCCTTCTAGGCTCAGGGGACTGACTGCTGTGCAAAACATGCACGTGTGTGTGTGTGTGTGTGTGCCAGTGAGAGAGAGAGAGAGAGAGAGAAAGAGAAAAAGACACTTGAGATACAATGAGTTACTTCACTAATGCACCTCACAAATAAACTACTGATATTTTGGTATGCACCATAGAGAATCACAAAGTAACAGTTTCCAATGTTATTTACCTCATAAAGTGAATTCTCCCAGGAAGAATGGCAACATCATTATGAAAGTTTCATTCTTTTTTCCTCAGGTACTCCCAGAGAGCTGCACTTGCAGACAAAACAAACATTGTTGCAGCAGAGCAGACTGAAACCCAGCGTCCAGACACATTAGGAAGTGCTCAGTGGTTGAGGTGACGAGCATCGTGCACACGTCATTGTGAGCATTTAGAGAGAAGAGATGTTCCCTGCCAAACCAAAAATACATTCTCCTCCATGCATCTCATATCTCCACATTAGCAATTAGCTTATAATTGTTTGTGTAATTATGATTAAACATTTGGTGCCTTGCCAGGGAAGCACTCTCCTGTGCAAGTTTTACGTCTTCATTTTTCAAACCTGCTGAGAGAGAGAGAGAAGAGAAAGAGAGAGAGAAAGAGGGGTTGAGTAGAGCTAGTGTTTGCTCAGAGTTCTGATAAAGTATCATAAGTATCTTTTTTTATACTTTAATCTTACTGCCTGGTAACAGCAACTGTCTGGTGGGTTTTATTTTAAGTAGTTTTTCCTTATCCTTCCCCTGCTTCTCCATCAATTCATTTTTTCTCTCTCTCTCTCTCTTACACACACACACTTTCTCTCAGTCACTCAGATCAATTCATGCACACACACACACACACACAGACTTTGACTGTTACGACCTCAATTTAAAAGTATGTCTGTAGTTCTGATTTGGCTTCCAGCCTTTGCTTATCAAACATACCTGAGTGAGAAGGGTGAACACTCATGTGGATAAAGACAAGTAGGAGGAGAGGAGTAGGACACACACACAAACACACACACACACACATACTCACACACAATGAAGTGGTTATTCATAAGAAGGACATACTATTTGGATGTATCTCTTTGGAGTTATTTCTAAAAAAAGAAAAAGAAAAACAGAACAATTGACCTTAATATTCTCCTGATAAGTAGAAGAAAGTAAAGTGGCTCTGAATGGCTTAGCTAACCACTGTAAAAGTGTTTCCCTAGCACAGTCTTCTATTGTCATGTATTAGCATAACTATTCCAGCCCATATTTGTACGCCAGCTACTTACTGTAAATCTGACCTGTTCTCTCCACTTCAGAACCAAAGAGATTTAATTGCATTGCATGTAAATGCAATGGACTATTATCGCTGTTCTTCTTAAAGGAATTATCCGGAGTACATACGTTGAGTTGACATCCAAATCATGTAATTCGGATGTGTTTTGAGAAAGTTCGATGTTACCGTTTTCAGTCAAAGCTCGTTAGCGTGGAAGTGAGAAGGGCATATTGATTTCGCCGCTACAAAACGCTATTTTTATACCTCTTCTACAGTTCCAAACAACATTGCACTTTTAAAGCCATTTAAAAAAAAAAAAAAACATAGTCCAGTCCATACAACTTCATTTCAATTTCAAAAGAAATACTGGACTATGTTTTTTTTTTTTTTAAAACTAGCATTTAAATTGTGAATTTCCAGAGCACACTTGGCAATCGACTCCTTTGGAAAACGGACTTTCCCCTCAAGATGGCAGCAAAGATGGCAACATTTCCAGAAAGGTACTGGCTTGATGAAATTCATTCTGGACTCTCTATCCGACCACATAAAGACTTCGGGATATTTTGGTTTGGCTTTAGGGACCCTCTACTCACTATTAATGCACGTAAGTGCAATGTTGTTTGGAACTGTAGAAGGTATAAAAATGGCGTTTTGTAGCGGCTATTAATTAAAAAACAATATGCCCTTAAGCAATTAGAATCCCATGGCAGGTGTTCCACCTATAACATACAAACTGGCTTTGACTAAAATCCTGTTCAACTGGTAACATCGAACTTTCAAAACACATCGAACTTTTTAACTGTTCAATGACATGATTTGGATGTCAACTCAACGTGATGTAGCATTTTTCCCAATCATCCGTCACATCGATCTAAAGTGCATTTTACTCGGATAATTCCTTTAATATTATTATTATTATTCTTCCGACCAAATTTGACGCTCAAAGGCTCTAAAACCACTGAACCGTTTCAACGTCATTCAACCACTTTATTTCCTACAAAGGTCTTGTAACGGAGATTTGTTCTATGTTTTTCACATTTGTGAACTTTATATTATTTTTTTTTAGATATTTATGCTTCAAAAAAAGAGCAAAGAAATTCTCATAGAGTTAACATTGATTTATGATAAAAGAGCAAGAAATTCTCCGTGCATTGGCGCAACTTTTAGCATTATGACGTGACCTACAGCTGAAAACAATCAACAGCTGAACGCGAGCTACTACTACCACCACTGGAGCTGTGAATCTTCTGAATGTCTTCGCCTGCTGTGCCGTGTTCACTTTATTTGCTTGTAAAACTCTCATTCAGAGGCACATTTCTCTAATTACAGACAAGGTAAGTGTTCCGGTTTTTGGTATTTGAGTCATTTATGTCGTCAAACATTATGTTGTAACGTTAGTGTTGTATGAAATGATGGGTCACAAATAGCTAAACTAACGTTATAACGTTAGGTCACGTTAACGTTATAACGTTAGCACCTTGCTACGTTGATATTATGTAAGGAAACCCACTGTTAATCTACAAATATGTCGTCAACTTTACAGTGACCGGTTAGCTGTAGGTTTCGATAGCTAACGACAATCAAACGTAACGCACTAACGTTACATTTGTTATTAGGCTAACCAGCAGCGTTTTAAGTAGAACCAGAGCCCGTCTGTCTTATTAGACATTCTCTGCTAGAACATTAACGTAGGCCTACAGATAGGCCTAATTGCTCTGGTTCTATTCAACATTAGGTCACTTTCCACAGGTGTATAGAATCAAGCACCTAGAATAGATTATGAATGCAGACTGCATGGTGCTTGATTATACTGTGTGAAGGGACCTGATGAAACCCATCATGTGTTTCATGGCATGAATAACGTTACTCATTGTTGATGGTCATAACGTTATAGCTTCTACCGTTCACATTTTAGTTAAAGCTAACAAATATGTTCCTGTTTTTATTTCACCAAATTTTTACGTTGTACACCGCTTGTTTGTGTATCAAATAGGCCAGGCTACGTTTTCATTCTACGCTCCTGATTCTTAAGTAGCCTAAGTAAACACTATTACGGTATGCTATCGTTCGTCTATTGATGGGTTTCGTCAGGTCCATTTCCACAGGTGTACAATCAAGCACCTAGATTATGAATGCTTTGGTGCTTGATTAATACTCCTGTGGAAAGGAACCTTATGAAAGCCATGAATAGGCTAGTGCTAGGAAATGGACCATATCACTAAAGTCTTGTTAAAACACACTACAGAAGTTGAGCTGTACTGTTTGTGTTGTCAACATAAGCTACAATAGTATGTTTACTTGGCCTACTCATTTCTGTATTGTTCTGGTCTATAAATTAAAGTGTAGCCTGGCACGTGAATCAAGCTTTCCAGTTGTAGTAGGCTACATAGTAATATGTAGGAAAAATGTTGCTGACAGACCTAGCAAGCTGTTGAAGTTATAGCAGTTGGTTATCAAGATACTTAGTATCAGAATGATCCGTCCTTACTCATATGATTATTAACAGCAACAACTAAGCTGCTTATGTTTTATATTTAACAATAAAACACAGAATTCTGCTTTGTTTGCAATTTAATATTATAGGCTAGTACAGTATTTAAGCTTGATGGTACAACAATTGTATTATACTCTACCTTTTTTTTTATTGTCCTAGAATTGTTGAGATAATTGTTTAAAGCAACACCAAAGAGTTTTTGTACCTTAAAATA
Organism: Alosa alosa; assembly: GCF_017589495.1. Lineage (NCBI taxonomy): Eukaryota > Metazoa > Chordata > Actinopteri > Clupeiformes > Clupeidae > Alosa > Alosa alosa. The sequence continues at coordinate 4,099,428 of NC_063212.1, forward strand.
ATGTTTCCAAAATTGTTTCAGTGGTTCATCAACTCGTTATAGGGTGAACAGCACTTCTGCATTCGCTTCGCGGCCCTCTTTCGGCTTTAACCGCACTATGTAAGTTTGCCAGATCGGGTAGCGGATCTGTAGTTCAATGGAATGAGACATAAGAAACTACAAATTTGACTTGCACGATGTCCCAATACATCGTACTTTCAGAAAATCATGCAACATATAGCCTATCTTGTCTGTGGACATCGTTATTTGCAAAGCCGGTGCTGGATAAACAAATAGCGTGCGTGCAGAGGAAAAGTTCTTTTGTGTTGTTTTAAAAGCTTAAACTGTTTACCATGTTAGTCATTAGATTAAAAATGTGTCAGCCTAATGTAATGTAACAACCACTTAAATAAATGAGTTGTATTAAACAATTGTACAATTGCAGACATTCCTTGTATGTATTGTTTCCAGGCCTTCCTAAAAAGACTATTAAACAGCTTCAGATGATACAAAATGCAGTAGCTAGGATTCTAACAAAAACTAAAAGAACTGACCACATTACTCCAATTCTTAAGTCCTTGCACTGGCTTCCAGTAAGTCACAGAATTGACTTTAAAGCTCTATTGCTTGTTTATAAATCAGTAAATGGAGCAGGACCTAAATACCTGTCAGACATGCTTCAGCAGTACACACCTTCTCGTCCTCTCAGGTCCCAGGTGAAAAACCTGCTAGTAAAACCTACTGTTAGAACTAAACATGGTGAAGCAGCTTTTAGCTGCTATGCGGCTCAGCTGTGGAATCAACTTTCGGATGACATCAAAAAGGCCCCAACTGTACCCAGTTTTAAATCTAGACTTAAGACCAAACTGTTCTCAGATGCTTTCTGCTAACTGTGCCGAGTTACAAATTCTGAATCTGCCTTGATAATTATTCTACTTTATATTGTATTACTTTTTTTTTACTACTTTTGCCTTTGTTTTTTGCTTACTAATTATCCTTTATTTTAAAACTTTACTTTTGTGTTTTATGTTTTTTTCATTATGATCTTTACCTTTTAACTATTCTTTGACTATATTGCCTTTCTATGCTTTTTATTTGTTATTATTGTTTGGTTTTGTTTATGTAAAGCACATTGAATGACCTATGTGTATGAAATGCGCTATATAAATAAACTTGACTTGACTTGTATTGTTTTGGTATAACTGTTAAACTTGTTTGCTTTTGTCTTTTAGGTTCCAGACCAGACCAGTGGTGATGGCCGTGTATGACATTTTGTGTGTGCCTGTCTGTGTGCACACCTGTCAACCAATCTCTGACAATGTTGCTAGAAACATACTGTACCTACTAACATACATTCTTACAAACATGTGACCTTAACTCAACATATCTGTGCACATACCATTTAACCATACTGAGACTTATCCAAGATCTACACCGAGACATTCTGAGAACTATATTGTTGTGTGAGGACTATACTAACTATATGGAACTTGTATACTTGTGAATCATATTTGTCAACCATTCATACCTTTGAATCATACCTGTGCTGTAACATCTGTGAAACTTAGCTGTGCTGTTAGACCTCTGTTTTTAGACCTGAGCTGTGCTGTGTGAACATTAAGATTCTAACCTAAGTTCTGTCTAAAATGGATCATCTGAAGGGCTGACTCTTTATTCTTCAGTATATATCATCATCAAATTTGTCCTATTATCATTAACTGAGGCCTCTAGCTGTTGCTGCCAGTTCAGAATTAAAACTGATAAATAGATCTGTCTTAGGATAATATGATTGGCATTATCAAGTTCAGTAATAATGCAAATTCAGACATCTGGTTTCTCCCTTATCATTATTGGTTAACTTTAAAATTGGTTTCAACAACTTTTTTGACTTCAAGCTTGCATTGGTTGTTGTGTTCATTAGTGTGTTCTGAGTATCATTCTGCTGTTTCTGCAGTACTGTATTAAAACAAAGAATGTTGATCAATATTGAATTGACAATTTATTTGTACTGACTGTCATATACTCTAAGCTAACATCTAACCAAGTAAGTGGTTTTCAAGAATACTGTAAGTCTACATGTATGTAATCTGAATAATCATACTGTAAGTCCTGTAAATTTCCTGTGTGTGTGTGTGTGTGTTTTGGCCCACCATACCTTCCCAACTATGGACAGTATCCCATTAGCTGCATGCCATCAGGCTACAATTTACAATTTTCTATTGAAGTTAGTGAACACGTTATCAAAATTAACGCGCACACATTTTGTTTGAGCAGGAGAGAGAGAATGCGCACGCAGGCATGCAACTAGGCTACTTGTTTTCTTTTACTCGGCTATCTATATTATCAGCACACAATGTTGAGCTAATTTACTAACTCAATACTCATCATGGATATCATAAGTTTAAACAACGAAAACAGAAAGAATGGATGCAGCAAACCTAGGAGTTATTCCAGATGGGCAAGAACAAGGTGGGCAATTGCTTGTCAGAACGTTAGACTGCATTAGACAGCTGTTTAAAGCCAGACGTCACGGTAAGCTAGAACAAAACTAAAGGTAACTTTAGCCTGTATATGGCTGTATCAAGTTGTCCAAATGAATAGGTCATTGAAGACGTTGTTGTTGTATTATTGCATGTGAATGTTGCTATGCTATGTAAACCGGGAAACGGACAAATATTGTCCACGCGTGAATTTTTTCGGAGGGGGGGGGGATGGGTGTGCGTACCATAGCATTAATTCCTGCAGACGCCCCTGCTGTAAGTAATGTTATACACAACAGATTTTACATTTACATGCATTTTCTAGTTATTTTTGAGCTTTCAAACCATTTGACCGATATATGTGATGCAGGATCCAAATGGAAACATCTGGATGTCTGTGAGGTGTTGAATGCAAATGGTCGATATTTATAAAGTTTCTTCCCCCACAGGTAATTCACCACTGAAGGAGACGACGGCAGACGCAACAACTCCGGGTAGAGAGGGTATTTACAGTTTGTTTCCTGCCTCTTCCTGCTCCGCTGCGGATTCCCGTACGCTAGTCACAGTTTGTCTTGGGGCCTTGTTTTATTACCTTCAGAACTCTACTGGGAGGTTCGTAAGACACAGTTGCCTAGCAACAGGGACCTGACGATCAGCCCGTGGAGTTCAATGTTCAGAGAAAGGTAAAGAGAAAGAAGAGAGAGAGAGAGTGTGAGAGAATGGGGGAGATGGAGAGAAAGAGGGGAAAGATGGGATGAAGGAGAGAAAACACACAAAACAGAAGGAATGCATCACACCTGAAAACTGAGAGTGGGGAGACATGTGTGAGATGCACAGCAGAGCTCGCACCTTTTTCCATCCAGCCTCCTGTGAATCTGTCTATTATTTCCAATGCTTCGAGAACATCTGATTTTCCTTTTTTGCAGTCAACATCATCCATATTTAACACCTTCATCTGGATTGGTGTGATAATGAAGACGAGATTTAAAGACTGCTGCGAGATTTAAACAAGGTTTGATTGACATCTGGGAAAGTGAGAGAGACGGTTGACCACATAGAGGTCAAAAGACCTCTCTAATGGTCAAGACTAAATAGGTTGAGACGCAGGTTTTTTGCTTGGGTGAAAGCCTCGTAGCCCTCTAGCTTATTTCAGGGAGAATCCAGATACTGGATGCCCCAGCCAGTAATTCCAAAACACACACACCCACACACACACATGCAAGAGAGAGAAACACAGACATTATCACAAATCTTACAGTGTCAATCAAAGGTGATTAAACCTTTCCAGAGAGAGAGAGAGAGAGAGAGAGAGACAGAGAGAGGGATAAACAGATAGAAGGGAAACAAATAAGTGGCTTGTGCTCCTGTCTAAAAGCCCGGAATCACCACAGAGAAACCGCTGCCTGTGTGAATGCCGAGCAAACAGTTGATTTGGGAAATACAGCACACAAATACTCTTAACGGAGTTGAACTGCAGGCTCCCTAAATTATGATGAGGCACAAGGGAAACCAAACTCTTTTTTTGTTTGCTTTCCTTTTTTTCTTTCTCTCGCTCTTTCTCTTTTACTCTCTGTGTCTCTCTTTCTCTTCTTGCTGTGGATGGAAATGTAAAGAAGGAGCTGTTACTAAAGCAAGCTTTAAATGACTCCCTCAAGGGCTGATTGCAGCTGAATCTTTTTACCACTAATATATTTTTTTCCAAGAGTGATTGACACAATCTGTGACAACAATGTTCCATCAAGCTTCCTTCCCCTTCACCCTATGCTGGCAAATCCGCTGACAACAGGTGAGGCCAAAGGGGAGAGGGGAAAGTGAAGAAACAGCATAAAGATATAGAGGACCTTTGGATTACAGCTACAGTATGAACCCCTGTGGTCAGGGGTTTAATTTGCAACTGATATAATGTAAACCTCAGCAACCTCATCTATGCATCTCCCTTCCATTTCATGGTGTTAGATTATCTCTCTTTCTCTCTATCTATCCATCAATTTCCGGTACTTGTTTACTGTGTATGTTTACTTGGGTATTGCCATGTTTTTTCTGTGTGTGGTTATATTTAGAAGTTGCTTATGCTGCACTCTTAAGACAGACTCCGTCTTCTCTTTAGCAACTTCATTTTGCCAGTTCTGTTGGAATTTTTACACGAAGCAACACACAATCTTTGCAATGTTCTAACCGCAGCAACATAGCCCACAATCTGTTTCGACCTCACTCTGACTGTCACTACGGTCTAAAAAAGGAATGATCACCTTCGTTATGCCTATCACCGAGACCATATGTCAACAAAGTCATGCCCATGACCTCCGGAAGCAGAACGACTCGAGCTTGTAAATAGCGGAGATTGCTCCCGGTTCAGTCTCTCATCTTGATCGCCTCATCTGAGACCTGTGAGACGTGAGTACGTACTTTCACTGCTTTCTTGCTTGACTGTGTTCTAGGGGTGTAACGGTACACAGAAGTCACGGTTCGGTTCATACCTCGGTTCGGACATCACGGTTCGGTATGAGTTCGGTACAATGGAGGGAAAAGCAAAACAAAAATGCAGAAAGCATTTTTTTTTGTACATTTCTCAGGCTGTACCACCTAGTGTCATACAGTCTCTTCCCTGAGCTATCTGCAACAGCCTGAAGTGTGTAAGATGTAGGCTAAACAGTACAATAAGTACCCAGACTCCATCTGTAACTTGTAAACAAAATAAAACAATCAGCTATAAAACTGAAAATAGGCCTACAGCATCTCTTATTTCTGAAATTACATAGAAAAATTATTTTTAAAAATCCACTTAAGCAAGACCTTCAACATCTGTGTTAAGTTGTATATGGAAGGGTCTACAATTTGCCTCAATATTTTTCATTGTGTGTAAAGTAATAATCTAGCCTACTAACTGTGAAAATATCACACAATTTTGCCTTTTTTTTAAAAACTCCTTAAAATTGCTCCTTTCATTTCATAAACAGACTACAACTAGAAGTCACGTGACTTTGCCCTTTGACGTTAACTCACCGTAGCATGGTTTGTTTATTAGCCTGGTTAGCGTTGTCACTTTACTGTCTATGCACTTAACACTACCAGCTCCTCATGTGAGAAGTTACAAGTTACCCCAACAGGTAATTACCACGCGATTTACATAGCTTTCTGTCATTACGAAATCGTTTAATTTAAGCCATAGGTTTTGGCCCTATTTGTATATGTATCCAAAGGCTGCTGAAGCGCAGGGGAAGTTTTTTACCCCTCGTTTCAGTGATTGGTAGCCTACATCATCTGGGTGATGGCTTCAAATATGTGTAGCATTTTTTCCACTCACATACCCAACAACTGCTGAACAACGCCGACACAGTTTCATCTTATCCACCACTCTTTCGCCTGTACTAACGTTACTGTAACTGAAGTTCTAAACTTGCGATCTTAAAGAGACCAGCGGATCCTCTAACTCTTGTGGGTCGCCACCACTCGCTTAGTGCTGCTATCTCTGACTGACTGACCGACGACCTGACAAAAAAAAAAAGAACATAGAAGCCAATCAGGCTTCAGAGCTAAAGGCGAGGCTACAGATTAGAGTTAGGTGTCGCTAAAGAACTACCGTAACTCTCGCTAATTAACAGTAATTGCACATGACATTAATTAATCCGCACACGAGTTTTATGTATTTTTATACCGTGTATTCTCCGTGTAAATTCATGCACCGAACCGTGACGCCCGTACCGTTTCGGTTCAATACGAGTGCCTGAACCGTTACACCACTACTGTGTTCATTAGTCTGCATGTGGCTGTAACCTGTGTTTTTTTTTTTTCAGGAAAACTTCGTTTAACTTTGTTTAACTTGTTGACGTCTTTCCTGAGTTCACCCCATACCGCACGGCGGAGGGGCTAGTGTGAGCCTGCTGCCTGCGTTCGCGCACTGCTGAGGGCCACCGTTTTGGTGTTATTTTCCCTTTTGTGTGTGCCAGGTTTCCGGGTTGTTTTTTGTTAACTACTGTGTACCTTATCTGGCTGTTCGTGGCTAGTTGGGCTTGGTGTGAGCCTGCTGGGTGCGTTCGCGCACCGGCGTGGGCCACCGTTATTATTTCTGTTTACTGCTCTGGCAGCCGGAACCTGTGTGGGCCTGATCAGCGCGTATGTGCTCGGCCGCTTAGGCGCTAATGTTACTGGGTGCTTCTTGTTAGCTTTATTGTTGTGTGCTAGGCTACTTGCAAAGGTAAGTTTAGCTGTTTGTGCCTGCTAGGTGCAGTCTTGCACGAGGTGCGGGGTGCTGTGTGTCTCTGCCAGTTGTCCACTAGTGTACGTCGGCGCGTGCGTTCACGCACTGGTGACTGCCTTCTTTGTACATCTGTTTTATAACCTGTCGCCGCTGTCCGCAGCTAGCTGGGCCAGTGTGAGCCTGCTAAGCGTGTCCGCACGCTGCTTCAGGCCACCCGTGTACGGGTATTACACCACTGGTGTATCTCTTTTACGGGCTGCTGCTTGCAGACCCAGTGCGTTGAACGGCCAAGGTAAGTGCCTTATTGTATTGTATTGCATTGTGTTTATCTGTGGTAGGCTATGGCGGCACACTACTGCAGAGTCTACAGGGCCAAGATGGCCCCCAATGACGGGCATAGAGAGTGTCCCGCTTGCCTTGGGGCCGCCCACCTCCTGGAGGATGTCGACAGCCCCTGCAGCGCAGCCTGTGACCTTCCTAGGGAGGAACGGCTCCGCCGGGCTGACCAGGCATGCGAACACGTGCGTGAGGGCAGACGGGACAGGCGGCGCTCACCCGACCGACCGTCCCACTCGCATAGGCATGGCCGTAAGCATACGCACAAGCGTAAATGGGACCAGCAACATGAGTCCCCTTCCAGGCATGGTCAGGTGGAGGTCCCTGGACCTGCTAAACGCCCGGCTCCAGCTGCCGTGACTGAGAGTGGTGGCACAGAGTCGCTTCAGATTCTCTCAGCTCTCCAGGGCACGTCATCCTCTTCTCTGCCCCCTGGCCAGGAAGGTCTCTCCTCATCCAGGCCTGAGAGCCATGGTGCGGATGTTGATCTGGGTGATGTGGATGTGCTGTCACTCCATGCCCCTCGCTCTACGATTGATGACGTAAGCGGGGACGGCCTCCTGGAGGAGCTACATTCAGACATGGTGGAGCCAACTGATGAATCCACGGTGCCGGGGGAGGTCCCTGTTGGCTCCTTGATGTCACAGGTGTTGAGTGCCTCCAAGATCCTGGGTCTTCAGGCCCCTATGCCAGACATGGCTTCCCTTGGGGGCGTCTGGGAAGGCGTCTCGCACAATAGCCCACCACCCTGTATACCCGTGGCAGAGGATTACACGAAGGTGCTGCAGACGGCATGGGGTAAGACGCTACAGCGCCCCCAATTCAATCCAGGTTGCCGTCAGCTGGCAAAGGCTGCCTATCTGGCCGACTCAGGGCTGGGGGATATGCCACCGATCGAGCAGTCCATCGCCGCCTGGACTTCCCTGGGGCCTGCCAATGCATCTCCCAATCCACGCTGCCCGCGTCAGGAGTGTGCCAAGACGGACCGTCTCATCAGTCACTGCTTTGACGCATCAGCATGGGCAGCCTGTATGGGCAATGCCCTGGCTATCACTCTGGCGGCTCTGCTAAAAAATGATGAGCCCGGAGGACCATGATGCAAGGGCCCTGGTGGATGGCGACTGTCAGCCCACTCCCAGCGCGTGATGTGCTGTGTCTCTTGGTGCTGTGAGACAGGTGTGGCTTGCCCAAACCTCTCTCCCTGATGCCATCAGGACAGACCTGTTAGGTCTCCCCGTGGTGCCTGGGCATGTGTTCCATCCAGACTCCCAGGGGGTGCTGGACAGAGTGAAACAGGCTGGCGCTTCTAGAGAAACTGGTCAGCGTGTGTGCCACAGGCGGGCTCCGGTTCCCCACAGGGCAGCATCAGGTAAGTATGGGGCGTGGCAGCCGCCCGAACACCACAGGTAAGTATCAACTATGCTGCCCCACGGGACCGGCGCTTTCGTGCACCAGACCAGAGCTCAGCCCCAACTCCTTGGCCCAGAGGACAGCGAAGACCTCGACGGGGCGCAGGCAGAGGTGCAGGCTGGTTCTGCCTAGGGATCCGGGGCTGCCCGTCGATTGCCCTTCCCAGCTGTCCAGGACCTCCTGGGAAGGGATTGTGCCAGACTCTTGGGTTGTGGCTACGGTGACTCACGGTTACCGCCTACAGTTTCGACGGCGGCCCCCTACGTTTTCAGGGATCAAGATAACGTCTGTGAAAGACCCCCTTTTAAATTCAGTGCTTGTCAAGGAGGTCCAGGGCTTGCTTCTGAAAGGGGCCATCACAGAAGTACCGCTGCGCACAGCACACTGGGTTTATTCCAAATATTTTGTTATGCCCAAAAAGCGGAGGTTACCGGCCGGTCCTCGACCTCAGGCCCTTGAACCAGTACCTCAAAAGGTGCTGCCATTCAAAATGGTCCACACTGGAATGGGAGTGGTTTCAGGAAGGGGTGGTTCACGTCTCTGGATCTAAAAGACGCGTACTGCCCGCCCCTATATGCCCAGCAAACAGGTCCTTCCTCCACTTAGCCTTCCAAGGCAGGGTGTTCCAGTTTCAGGTCCTCCCATTTGGCCTTTCACTGGCCCCAGAATTTTTTTACTCGTGGTGGCAGCGGCTGCCCCCCCTCCAGGGTCGGGGCCTAAAGATCCTACCGCACCTGGACGACTGGCTAATTTGTGCCCCATCTCAGGTGCAGGTGGGGGTGCGACACACCGGCAGTTCTGACCCATATCCAGGCCCTGGGTTTCACGGTCAACTGAAAAAAAGCAATTTGCAGCCCGCCAGCAGGCGGATTTCCTTGGTGTCCTCCTCAACTTCGGTCAGCATGATGGCGTCTCTCACTCCACGGAGGGCAGACAGCTTGACTGAGGCTCTGACAGGCTTTCGGCTGGGCAGACTGGTCACCGCCCACAAAGTCCAGAGGCTGTTGGGCTTAATAGCAGCGGCAGCGCGGTACTGCCATTGGGCCTGCTGAAGGCACCCCCCTGCAGTGTTGGTTCAATGCCTTTCAGCTCCACCCCGAGGCGACAGGCATGTGAAGTTGCGGGTGTCTCCTGCTTGCATCCGAGCCCTGCGTCCTTGGAGGGACAGGAGGTTCTTGCACCAGGGTGTTCCACTGGGGGGCCTTCCTCACAAGAGGCAAGTCATCTCGACAGACGCTTCTCTGACAGGCTGGGGAGCTGTCTGGGAAGGGCTGTCAGCCTTGGGGCGTGTGGCCTCCCTCCTGGATGTCAGAGCACATCAACGCCCTCAAGCTGAAGGCCATCCATCTCGCCCTGCAGAGGTTCCTGCCAGGGTTCTTGAAGCCAACATGTTCTGGTGAGGACAGACAGCACCTCGGCGGTGTAGCATGTCAATCACCAAGGCGGCACGAGGTCCCGGCGGTGCCTCCAGGTGGCGGAGGAGTTGCTGTCATGGGCATGGCCGCGTCTGGCTTCAGTGAGGGCAGTATTCATTCCAAGCGTGGAGAACAGGGCGGCCGACATTCTCTCCAGGACCGGGCCACTCCCGGGGGAATGGAGATTGAACCCAGAGGTGGTCAGCCAGGTCTGGGCTCAGCATGGGACTGCACAAGTGGGCCTGTTTGCGTCGGCGGAAACGACTCACTGCCCAGAGTGGTACTCTCTCGTGGGACAGGGAGGCAGTTTGGGCCTGGATGCTCTGTCACAAGACTGGCCGACAGGCTTGTTGTACGCTTTTCCTCCATCCCCTCTTGTACCTCAGGTCCTGCGGAGGATCAGGGAGGGCCAACACACAGTTGGTTGCTCCACGGTGGCCGGCAAAGCCTTGGTTCCCAGACCTTCTCTGGCTCCTGCAGGGTCAGCCATGGCAGTTACCCTGCCGGGCGGATCTTCTGTCCCAAGCAGACAGGCAGATCTGGCATCCGAACCCAGGTGCCCTGCGCCTGTGGGTTTGGCCCCTGCAGAGTCCGTCATTGAACAGCTAGCTGAGTCTGTGCTGGAGACTGAACAACGCCAAGGCTCCTTCTACTAGAGCTTGCTATGCACTCAGGTGGAGGATCTTTTCGGATTGGTGTGCCAGCTTGGATCTTGAGCCAGTGGTTTGCCCTGTGCCACAAGTTTTGCGCTTCTTGCAGTCCTATTTGGATCAAGGCAAGGCGGTCAGTACTGTGAAGGTTTATGCCTCGGCCATTTCAGCCTTTCACCAGGGTGCAGATAACAGACCCTTGGGTAGGCATCCACTGATTGGTCAGTTTTTAAAGGGGCCTGCGGCCGTCCAGCGCGACTTTGCGGGCACCGAACTGGGATTTGCCCACTGTTTTAAGGTCACTTACTGAAGGCCCGTATTAGCCCATTTTAGATGCAGATCTGCGATCTTTGTCTCTTAAAACTTGCTTTCTCTTGGCTCTTTGTTCGGCCAAGTGCGTCGGGGAGCTGTGCGCCCTCTCCGTCAGTGAAGACTGCCTAAGGTGGCAGGCAGGGGGCACTGGCGTGTCACTTTGGCCTAATCCAGCCTTCCTGCCTAAGGTTCTAAATCAGCAGTCTATCAACCAGTTTCTGGAGCTGACCCAATTCCAGCCGTCTGCTGCCTCACAGGCAGAGCGCGACAAGTTGCTCACTCTGTGCCCAGTCAGGGCTTTGAGAGCTTATCTGGCCCGTACACAGTCGTTGAGGAGGGAACACACTCAACTTTTTGTCTGTTATGGAGCGGCGAAGCAGGGGCTACCGCTTTCCAAACAGCGGCTGTCACATTGGCTGGTTGAGGTTATTTCCCATGCCTACCGGGCTCTGGGAATGCCAGTCCCTTCGGGTACAAGGGCTCACTCCACCAGTATGGCTAGGTCTTGGGCTGCCCTTAAGGGGATACCAGCAAGCGATATCTGTGCAGCGGCTTCATGGGCAACGCCTTGCACTTTTACCAGGTTTTATAGGGTGGACGCCACTCGCCTATAAAGCTCGGTTGGTGACGCTGCCCTCATGTCCGTGACCGGCGAGGCTTTTAATGGTTAGCTTAGAGCTCCTCGCGACTTTTTTTGGTATGTGTCATCCATTTTTTGGACCGTAGTGGACGGTCAGAGGAGGTCGAAACAGATCGTAAGTTACGCATGTAACTATGGATCTGTGAGACCAGGGATGACCGCCACTATCCTTGTCGCCGGACCATCCTGAGGCGCTCAAGGTAGGAGACTGAACGGGAGCAATCTCCGCTATTTACAAGCTCGAAGTCGTTCTGCTTCGGAGGTCATGGGCATGACTTTGTTGACATATGGTCTCAGTGATAGGCAGAACGAAGGTGATCATTCCTTTTTTAGACCGTAGTGACGGTCATCCCTTGGTCTCACAGATCCATAGTTACATGCGTTTTCTTTACTTGGCTCAGCTCTCTACTAGGCTACTGCGCTGGCTGATGACATCATCGTAACTGAACTTTTACCTTTCAGTAACACAAATCATAGAATTAACAGAATAATTTCAGAATAATTATAAAATGAAATTACAATTATTTCCTCTACAAAATCTAAGCATATCCCTATTCTAGGAACAGGGTGCTTGCTCTTTTTCCAAATTAAAATTCCAGACTTTTTAAAAACTGATATTTTTTTTCCCAAGACCTTAACTTTATGTACTTGTATACTTGTGTGCCTACTGCTTACTTCATTGGTTGAGATTGTACCAACTGTGTTTATTATAAATGTTAATTTTTATAGGCTAGTATTCAATGAACAAATGCATTATTCACAGTAAATTATGCTTTTACTAATGAAAACATTCAATCACTTTTACTAATCAAAACATGAAAATCACAAGTACATGAATTTCACATCAAACAAGTGTCACAAAAACTATCTATAAAAAAACATGAATGGATGGATGAATGTATGTAGAATTCAGTCTCACTCTAATTTTTTTGTCCTTGACATGACTGAACTTGTTTTTCTGTTATCTCATTTTAACTTCTGAACAAGCTGTATCACAACAACACTCACAAAAGTGCATACATTTGACCTAGCGCACTTGGTTAGAACAAAAAATAAACTGCACAGTATGGCAAAGACTCTAATTTTTAATTTCATTTAACTTCAAATCCAGTTTCTTCTGGATATCATTCAGCTTCCCTTCCTTTTCTTTGGCAGCCTTCCTCATAGCATTTGACTGGGCTATCAATGGTACTTGACCAAGCTGCTCCGCTTTGGCAGCCAAGTCATCAGCGGAGGACAAGAGGCCACTGATGTTCAACTCAATTCGTTCTTTTGTTTTCTTTAGTTCATCAACCTCTTCAAAGAGGGCCTTTCTCTTTTCTCCACGCTGCACATCTTCTCTTTGCTTTTTTTCATCTTCTAAGAAAGACCGGTACTTCTGTCTAGCAGATGATGCTGAGAGGAGAAGTTCTTTTGTAATGGAGACATTTGTCAAACCTCCAACATAAGAGACGTGATCACTGATGATCCTCTGTGTAACAAGTGTTCTCGCCTTCGTATTTTCTACCTCTATTTCTCTGTTCACAGAGAAGCCACGCTCAACTGATGCTTGTCCATGAGACAGCAAGAGGACCTTTCTCACCAAATCCCACAAGTTTTTCCACTCAGGTTTATTTCCCATATGTTTGTACATCAGGCAATCCAGTCTGGACTGAGGATCATAAGTCACAAACTCCTCATCAGCTCTACAGTATGTAGAGAAGTCACAGAACTGTTTAAGGATGTCATCACAGTTTCCCCTCATTTGTGATTTTTTATTTGTTTACAGTATGTAGAGGCAGATATGAACTCACGAGGTGCTCTAGACAGACCTTTAATTTTCGTTTGCACTTGTCCGGATTCTGAACAATTTGTGTAGGGTCCATCCACCCCAGATTTCGAACAAGAGAATATCGGAGTGGGCATTTCTCAAGTAATTTTGCAACTGCAGCCTGAACGAATGTCTTTGTATTAGAGCGAAGGGTGAATACCTGCTTCTCTGACACCTTTTTCTTGGTTCTTAAGTCCTTGAGCATGCGATCAGCCACAAATCCCAAGTTCACTTTTGCTGCTTCTTTGTGGTTTCCACAGTCAGTCACATCAACACTGAAGAGCTTATCAGCAGAGGTTACTGTACCTGCTCCATCACATCCTCTTTGATAAATCTGTCCATAAGATCTGTAATGAGTTTGAAAAGGTACTGTCCAAAAAAGGGCAATACTGGCCTGTCAGTCTGGTATTTCTCCAAAATGGGTTGAAACTCATTTTTTTTAGCAATTGAGAGGAAATATGTTGGCCTTGGTGACAAACAATGGATCATCACAGCTTTCTGCAGCGACAGAGAAAGATTTTTTTTAGGCTCTGGGAGTTGTTTAGCCCTAAGACTAGCCACATACTTCTGAACGTGTGGCCAAATCTCTATTGCCCTTTCTGTTACAGGCAAATTCTCAAGCCAGCGATGTTGGCAGTACTGCTTTGGGAAGACATCGCTGCCAGTGACTTTTGAGTAGTCTTCACGCTTCGCTGGTGAATCCTTGAAGAGCCAAAAAAGAGAACTGAGTGTCTGCTCGACCCCCCATTTGGTTTTTGCACTTCCAGCCTTAAACACATTATGCATAACATGGAGGCCACAGCTACCAATATTCACCAATTTGCTGCCTGTTTCCTGCTCAATGTTTTCTGTTAACATGTCATGCACCTTCCAGTTGAGAGCTGGACTGTCCATTGATAGCTGAAGGATTCCATGTGTTCCAACTGCCTCACAGGACTTTTGAAGGCACGTGTGCAACTCTGTTGCAGTGGCATGTCCTATAAACTGTGAGTCAAAGTATCTTGACCTAACTTCATCACCATCCCAAAAGCGAATGTGGATATCCACCTGCTTTTTCTGAAGATTGTCATTTAAACTTTCATCAAATAAGAGAACATATTTATCTGAAGCTCTAATCTTTGCTTTTAAAATCGACCTGAAGTGTGGGGCAATTCCAAAAGAGGATAGATATGCTGCCTTTGATTCAGCACATGTGATTTTTTTTGCAATACCACTGTCTGGAAACATCAACTGAACAGTCCCTCCAGGAATTTGCGATGTTGCGATCGCAAAAATTAACGCAAATTCAGCAAATCCTCGTGAATTCTGGGCGACTTCACAATTTTGTCCAAACACCGCAACTTTTTCACAAATTTCACCAATCATCATGGTTTCCCCGTGAAATTTCAACTAGGCCTACCACAACAGTCCCTCGCGCAGAATATTGAGTCAGATGCCACACTCTCTTCTGCAGACACCAGAGACTGCCCTATAACTTGTTTGTTCACTCCTCTGCAGTTTTGATGACAATAAATAGAAGGCTAACGTTAATGATCTGCTTTACTTGCATCTCTCAACCTGGTGTTACTAACCTACCTAGACTATGAAAGTAAGTTAATTAAGGCCTACTTTACCGACATTTGAGTAGGCTACAGTACCCATTTGGCAAACGTTTACACCTCTCCTTTTAGCTCGTGTCATGTTTGCTCAGTTTGTGTAGTGCTACCAAAATCATAGAAATTAATAACAATTTAAAGGTCTCATCTCATTGTTTTTTCATTAATTTTGCCATGGTCCCTAGTATTAATGAATGCCCTGTGAGCCGGTTTTGGTGAAAAAAATGCTCTCCTGCGTCTATTTCATGCTGTTCTAGTTTGGTGGGAGGGGAGGAACGACAGGATTTGCCTCAATTGCTCATGAATATTCATGACATGTTAATGACCTCCCTGATTGGCTAACAGTACTGTGACGCCCCTCCAGCGCCCTCATCCGATTCTGCCTGTGCTAAGCTCCATATTCAACTTTACAGTGCTAAAACCTGGCTAAAACTCGAGTCAAAACTGTTGCACAAAATGTCTTCGGAGATACAACTTCATGTGTTTGATCCTAGTATCCGAGTAGGAAGAAGAACCGCTTCCTGATCGTTTGTTGGTGAACGTTGGTTTAATAGAATGGTAACAATTGCACAATTTGCAATCTTCCTAGTAGATATTTTACTTCACAACACAGGTTATAAGCACCCTAAATGCAGTTCAGCCACTGACCTAGCCTGCTAATTGTATGCTATCGGAATAGATAGTTATGGTTTGAATTCCATGATACTATCATTGAAAGACCACTTGGTTATAGCTCAATATATATATAGATCTAAATGCTAACACACTTACCTACTCCTAGCTATATTTCGCTGGAATTGCACCATAATGCCTACAGAAGCAGAGAACGTGTGCTGCAAGACTTCTCCAGTAATGAGTATAAACTATGGCTTTGATAGCCTACATTGGCAGAGGTTAGCCTACTCAAGTTGTTTTCTGTCACGGATGACCCTTATGAAAAAGTACTATACTGTAGGAATCTTATAGTATAAGACTACTATAGAAAAACTATAGCAGTTATAGGATATTATAGAGTTATTAGTAGTACTTCTACAGTATGTCCCAAAATACGTATTCCTATAAGATTACTATAATATTTTGTACCAAGGGGATTGCTCGTATACGTATTCCTATAAGATTACTATAATATTTTCATAAGGGGATTGCTCATGTGGTTAGAAAAATGGGCAACACCAGTACCCCTGTTGTCTGTATGACCCTGTACCCAGGATTAGAACCAGTCTGCCTTAACATAATGTACTCCCTTCAAAATGCACTAAACATTCGACTATGACGACTATGGGCCCCGTGAGACAGAAGATATGAAAGGTAAGATAAACCTCTAGCCTAAAAGGGACAAAAACATGCAACTCCTAAAACTAATATACAAAACAGGTCAATTTTCAATAAATAGCTTTATTATATTTACATACAGCAGTGGTACTCAAAGTGTGGTCCGCAAGCTCTCTCAAGTGTTCCACAAGTAGATGTGGTAAAATATAATAGATGAGTTGTTTGCAATATTGAGCCAACTTGTATGTACAGCAAATCCAAACAGTTCTGCAACACTCATGTAACCTACAGTATGCCAGTTTAAATCATATGAATCCTCTGACAGCATAAGCATGGTGCAAAGACAATAAGCAAGGTGGTTTAGTGAGAAGGCCTATTGTGTAATATACTGTTGAAGTAGGTCTACTGTTTTTTGTTTTGCTAGGTGGTCAGTGATCTTTTTATTTTGTTTAAATTATTATTGTTTAAGTGGTCCTTGGTCTGAAAAAGTTTGAGAAACACTGACAAATAGTAATATTGCAGTATATTAAAATAATGCAAACACAAAACAAGAACATCCAAACTATGCACAGAATTAACAATGTCCTCTTTTTGCCAGACGATGCAGACATCTGGCCTACAGATCCTTTGTAAGATGGTGCTGGGATTATTTAGGGAAAAGGTCTGAGTTGTTGTTTCGGCTTGTGTTGTCCTGGTTATCCGAAGGGACAACACACAAAACACATTCGTTGGCTGTGATGATTGTATTACATTGCTCATTGATGGCGCTGGGCCATAGGTGGGCCATCAGGTGTTATTGTGGAGATGTCACTTTCATCCTCCTCCTCCTCTTGATCAACCCGAGGTCTTCTAGCTGGCCTTGGATGAACAGGCTTGATGGGAGTAGAGGTAGCAGGCCCCCATGTCCATGGTGTATCCAAAGTGCTTGTATCAATACTCATACTTTTCATGAAGTATTCTGTTTGGGTACCTAAAGTAAATAAATGTGTATTACTGTCAAGTTACAAGATACTAATAGTACACAGGACATTCACTATCTCACACAAAACTGTACTGGCACAATGGAAACAAAAATATTTTAGTGACTGTGGTAAAGTGTATGATGTACTAAGTAGCACACCCACAAGAAGACATTCAGTAATATCAATTCTATCTGTTATGCAATTCATGGGTTTCATCAGGTCCATTTGCAGGTGTATTAACCCTTACAAGCTCGACCGCTCTAATTTCGTTAAAATTTT
Source organism: Alosa alosa (assembly GCF_017589495.1). Lineage (NCBI taxonomy): Eukaryota > Metazoa > Chordata > Actinopteri > Clupeiformes > Clupeidae > Alosa > Alosa alosa. The sequence continues at coordinate 4,116,766 of NC_063212.1, forward strand.
AACGATGACCAATCATCTAATATCTCAGCTGTCCAATGACTGATTTTATTTCTGAAATCTTCCCGTAATGCTGACAACATAAGCTTCCAATTTGATATGATTGGTTAAGGGGTTTATGGCGCTTAAAATGTTTTGATACTTGAAGATGAGTCGAAAAAAAACTTTTCCCTTCAGTCGCATATTTTAACATGGACCGCCAGATGCCACCTGCACTTCGTTGAGTTTACCTCGACTGGAAACCACACAGCTGATAAACTGAGGTAATATATATTTTACATAGTTTCTAGTTATGGTTAATCTTAATTTGTAGTCATAAAATCATGTTATTTGACAGTAATATGCTTTCATCATCAGCCAACATTATGGCATAGCTGGGGCTAATGCATCTTCATGTAACTTTAGCTAGCTGCATTACTCTGAACTGCTTGCAGTATTCTCGCTTTTGGTTTTTGATATCAGTTATTTTCATTTGACAATTTCATTTAAAACCTGTTAGTATATAACCTGTAAGTAAGTTTGTTTTCTAGTACCAATTTGTTTGTTAAGTAAGCCTTATATTGGCAAGTCAGTATAGCATATCAAAGCTGAATAAATCAATGGGCCGTGGTTTCTAAGTTATGCTCTCTTACATGAAATAAGTTGAGCGATATTTTTACTCCCTCTCAATATGTAGTTGTAGAAAACAAGATGTGAAATCAATGATTCTGTCAGAAATGTAGTGCTAATTAACTATTGCATTCCCTCGGTTGTTACCTCAGGCAGTTTGTAGTGAACTGTTTTACCTTGCTAACTTCTAAATGACAAACATCAGACGGCTTGTCTCAACAACATTTTCTAAGATGGCATGACTTGATATTCTACTCTTTCTCAATATGTAGTTTTATAGAAAACACATATCACATATTATGTCAGAAATGTCATTATTGCATTTAAGCAGTTAGTTACTAGGTGAAATGTAATCTGTCTTTATCTAATGCCAGCCAGGCAATCAGATTTAGGTAGCTAAACCCATGTGTAATAAAATGACTTTTCATACTTCTAAATATTTTGAGTTACTCAAAATGCTTCAATAGTTTAGGCTACCTCTTCTTTGTATGTATGTGCACAATAACGCACACATCTGTAGTTTTGTGATTTTATTTTTTAAATTAAGAAATGTATTACATTTGTATGATTTTACTGTTGTTTCAGATGGAGGGATGACAAGACCTACACAGACCTCCCTTTGCAGGCCTGAAGAGGTAGTTGACTGTTGATGAGCTTGCGCCACAATGTTGAAGACCATGTGAGGATGGAGGAAGAAGGTATAGATTTAGGTGGCGTGCATAGGGTGGTGTAGACCGCCAAAAAAAACACTGTGAAATAGACTTGTTATGTTGATTTTTATGTTGTTGTCCCAGGCATATGTGGTTTTACCCATCCTGAACGGTGGAAGGTTGTGCTTAGTAGGCCGTCAGATGCAAAAACACACAGTGCAGGGCATGGGATCTAAGAGACCCCAGAAGACTTTTCTACAGTTTTCTGGGATTGATCATTGACATGGGACTTCACTTCCTCCCTAATATCCATTGCTACTGGGGAACCAAGTCTCTGAAGGGGATCAGGAGCGCTGACCAAATGAGAAATACATATTGTGTACACTTTTTCTCCATTGACATTGCTGTTTCAGTAGTTTCTTATTATTTCAAGTTTGGCAATGCAGAATCTGGTGTTGAACCTAGGTTTGGTAGCTACAGCCAGAAAGACTTTGGCGAAAAATTCTATCACAACAGCTGGCAGGCATTTCCTGTCAAAATTTCAGCCTCAGCCTTCAGCTGCTCCAACTACTACTCTGTCGCCTTTTCATCAAGTACATATTCCTGCACAGCAGGAGCCAAAGAAAAATTGTTGGCTTTGTTATAAAAACAATACATAATAACACAAAGTAGCTTGTATGGCCTGAGTTTACTGTAGGTGACTGCTTTTTGGTAAACAAAATTGCTGTCAGATTTGGCATTCTACAGAAGGGGATGCGTTTCTGTTATGAGTCATAGGTCTTCTGTGTTTAACCTTCAGGTTCCCCACCCCACCTTCCCCTATCCCTCCTGTGTGTGTGTGTGAGTTTGTGTGTATATGTGTGTATGTGTTTATTCTCAACAGGTTTGTTCTATGTAATCCACTTTCACTTTTCAATCAATGTTTAGACACATTGATTTTGAGTGATGTTGAAGTTGATTGTATTCCTAGCTTTTCATAAATAATACATTTTATAGATGTATATCATTTTCATATTACACTAATTTATATAAGGAAGTTGTATCTGTTGAATCAAATGTATTCTATGTCTCTATTCAGAATTGATCTTCAATAAATATACAGTATACTTATCCTGTATTACTGGTAAGGTACATGTTTTTCTTTATATATCATTATTGTTGACTGTAGCATTTTCTTATATATACAAATAAATGGTTTATTCTTATGGACCAAATAAATCTAAAACCATTGTGTCTGACTTCATTATTAGTTTTATGCATACTTTTATGTTTTTGGTGAGAAAGAGAATGTGAATTTTGTCAACATTCTAAACCCGCTTCCTGCATTTTTTTACACTTATCAATTTAATTTATCATAACTTTTGAAAGGTTAGTGATATTCCAATTCAGTCTTTTTTTTTGTTAAATAGCCCACAACTTGTTGAACATGTCATACACTCTATATTTGTCTCTATCTCGTATAGAAATATGATGAAAATTCATTTTTATGCGAATGAAATTCAATTTAATCTAATTTCGCATACATTTGAGAGGATTTTCAAAGACTGTTCATTACTATATCAACATTACCATATGTGTTTTTTACATCATTTGATAGAACTGACCCCTTCTGATTACAATGGTATGTATATCCCATTGATGGTATGTATTATACTCAAGAAATAAGGTTTTTTGTGTAAGGAGGTCATCCAGCACCAAAAATGGAATGTTCGGCACGGGCACGAAAGGGTTAATCAAGCACCATGCAGTCTGCATTCATAATCGAGGTGCTTGATTTTATACACCTGTTGAAAGTGACCTGATGAAACCCATGAATTGACTTTCCCAAACATTGACGAGCACATAAGAACCTGTATTAGCCTACTAGAAAAAGACTTATAGAAACTAACTAGCACAACAATAAAAGTTAGATCACAAACCTTTGCTTCTAACGTGATGACCTAATGTAGGCTAGAAAGCTGTGTAGCCCAACATGAGGATGTGCTCTGGAAGACATACAAAACACTAAGTAAACAGCAAGTAATCAAACAAAACATCATTGTAGGCCTACAAAGGCCAATGTAATAATGGCAAGAAGACATAAATTATACTGAAGTGTAAATACCTGGGCTCCAGTGATAGCAACTTAGCCTAATAGTGCACGGGTATTGTGTTTTTGATTTTCCCTGTTAAGACTAGAACAATACCAGTCCTTAGTTGAGCATAAGATATTGTTGCCAATATTATTATTTGTGGTTTAACGCTTAGGTTATAAGATTATAGGTTCAACAAGCTAAATCTCTGGGTAGTGTGGTTATACAGTTTCTTATGAGTGTAGCTACACCAGGCACGTAACTGAAGCATTCCGTTCGCGTTGCGTCTTCTGCAACAATTAGCTTCCAATAGGTCTAATCAATGGAAGTAGCTACACCTGGCGCGTGGCCTGTAGGCTACGTTCAAAAAAACAGACCATTCTTCTAATGGATTTTACCAGAGCCCTTCCTATTAGACATTCTCTGATTTTACACGTCGAGAACAGAACACTTCAGAACACGTGCCTGGTGTAGCTTCCTGTAATATAGGCTAGCCTAAGCCTAGCTTGTGCCCTTTTCATCCATGCTAACGTCAAGAATATGAACATGCTATTTTGTAACAGTCGTTAGGTGGAAAAGTTTGTTTGTACTTACAGCCTGTGAGCTGGTGGTCGATCGTCGTGACGTACAGGTCTAGGTTTTCAGAACATCGATGCAAAACCACTTTCTAACTGTAGGCAGGCACAGTGAGTGTGGTCGAAATGATTGGAACACAGAACTAATGTTGCACTATACTTCGGTGGTGGTGTTCCAACAATAAATTCCATCCATTTCTTCCTCAACTCTTCTTTCTAAGGCAAGACATGCAACATTGATGTGTTATTGCCACAAATAACACAGGCACGAATTTGCTCCGTCATGTTAGCAACTTGCTGGTAGCTCCTACTTGCTGCAGAGAGACAATCTCCTGGCCAAAATCTTCCTGTCTTCCTGTGGGCGGTCACAAGCCAAGGTGGGCGAGGCCATGAATAATTGTTTTCCCTGCGGCGTCACAGGGAAGGGCTTTTTCTGATTCGCTTGTTTTTCTGTGTATTTTCTTTCATTGGCTAATGCGGGCAATGGGGGTAGAAGATCATTTTCACGTGCAGCATGCATATGCAACTTGGAGTGAGCTATAGTATTTTGAAAGGAACAAGTATTAAACGTTTTCTCGGTGAATGAGACCTTTAAGACATTTACCTCTTCTGTGATCCAAGAATGATTTCATTCAGTTATTTTTTTAAAGGGGAACTTGGCAACTATTTCAATGTAATAAACCCGTTTAGAAATCATTTGGATGGTTAAATGACCTGTTCGGTGAAAATGGTGACTTTCACGCTCGCTTCTAGCGTCCCCAGGCGGAAAACCAACCTTGCAACATTGAGACTACCGTCCCGGAAAGAGAAGTGAGAAACAATAAACTCGTTTTAAATCGTGTTTCTTACCTTGTAACATCCACATAGTTATGCCAAACGTATGCTAGGCGTTCGCTAGCTTGTATACAAATCCATGTGCTTTATCGTTACCTTTTCCCACAGTTTAAAATAGCATAATGCACAATTTCTCCAGCAGAGGGGGAAATCCTGCCAAGTTTCCCTTTAACATTTATTTTAACTAATGGCATAGACAACATCCCGAATTCCATCCACATATCGTAATGCACTATGCAAAAAGTTCCACTCGTAGCCGAACACATTGAGATGCAAGCCTTAATCCACTTACATGTAGAAATGTAATTACGCTACTCTCACGTCCTTAAAGTGGCAGGCAGTCAATTAGACTTACACACCACCAATGTAGCCTAATAACATTAAAGAAAAGTGTAGTCTAATAGTTTAAATCAATATGAAATTACTAGATACTTAGTTTGCTATTAGTAATTATGCAAATCACAGAATATGAATTATTAAAAATATATGAACTTAATATGAATTACAACATATATGAATGTATTGAAACATGACATGATGCCATCTCTTTAGGGGGCTGTCTTTTTTGGACAGTTCTACAAAAGGTTACTGCTTTGTGAATTACCCCAGTCAAAGTATTTACACAAATAAAGTAGGCCTACTTTCTGTAACCCTTACTATTTACCTTAACTTATCCTTTTTAATAAACATCAAGATGATCAGTGTGATTTTGGTCTTACCCTACTAACCTTAATTGCCCTCAATTAAAAAATAAAAATAAAAAAAACTCACAACTATTTTTGCAATTTTCACTTCCTCCCCGCACTTCTTCGCAAACAAACAGCTAAAAGCACCGCAACTTCCATCGCAATTTTTTAGAAAAGTTCTCGGGAAATCAGGCATTTTAGATCTCAACAATCTCAAAAAATCCTCGCGAAATCCTGGAGGGACTGACTGAAAGACATTGCTGACTCCATTGCAGCTCTTGAATGAGTTGTGTTTGGTTACCAGCTCCAGTACCCAGTAAATCTCAGCAGTAAGAACTTCAGTGCCTTGCATAAAACTTGCTATTGAGGAGGTTGCAGGAGATGCTGGAGTTCCAGTTGATGCAGTCACACTTGAAGCAGGGGCAGGAGTACTAGCTGACGTGCTGAAACAAATAAATATTTATTTTAAAAATTACACTATGATGTTTACAAAAATAAAACAATTCTAATATAAGTTAAAGCAATCTAAATAATACCAAATGAATGAACTGTATTGGAGGCAAACCAGGCAACATTTTTAATGTTAATTATCAGCTTTGCAGTTACTTTATATTCCGCAAATACAACACTTGCCAGCCAACAAAACGGAAACCGAATGAAACTAAAATGGCATCCGTCAACATAACAACAAAAATGATCACTGGTTCCTGTTCCTGCTTGGTCTGCAAACAAATCCAATAAATCCAAATCAAAAAAGATTGGTATTCATAATAATAATCATAACATGTAATTTAACATTACGCTTGGTATTAATTAATTTTGCAAATATTTTATTACATCAATATTATTCTCATATGAATTCCTGTGTCTACAGAAATCAACATTACTGTTGTGAAAATTACTTGCATGAAGCTTATGTCACTGAACAATATCGTTTCTATTTGCAAAAACGATACTAATGAACTAGTAACTGAAATATTACCATACAGTTAACTGCTGTTATAGCTAACGGCTACGTTATAGCCAGCATAGCCGCTTAGTATGTTCAGCTAGTCACACACGCTACACCAGAGAACCATAATAAACGAAGCTCTGGATATTTTGACGACAGTATTTTGACTACGCGGCACATTTTCTTCTGATGTTTTTTCTCTTCCAGGTTGGGTTCATGACCTTCTGGCTCTTCAACCAGGTTAAGGGCATGGTAGTAAAGACTTTACATTTTTTTTTTTAAAGGATATCGACTTAATTATCGCTATCGCTAAAAATCACAAAAAAATCGAGATATTATTTTTTGTAACACCCCACGATCCCTTCTTCTGTCCCTGGTCCTTGTAATGGTTCAATCATGTAACACACTGGACTATCGGGGCCGGGCCTTTTTTCCTTGACAACATGAATCAGCTTTCCAGGTCTTCAAGCGTGCGCAACATACCCAGCAGCGTTCTGTTGAAGCGCTCTGCAGGATTAGCTTGAGGGTGATATGGGAAGGTGCGTGAATGGCGAATACCGCAGTAGTCTTGTAGCTTGCGAAAGAGAGTATTTTCAAACTCTTTTCCCTGATCGTGATGTATCTTGGATGGGAAACCAAAACGCATAATAAAATCATCAAAGAGTTTTCTGGCCGCAGTCTTCCCAGACTTGTCTTTCATTGCGTAGGCCTGTGCGTATTTGGTAAAATGATCCACAACTACAAGTATATACTCCTCACCTCCTTTACACTTGTCCAAGTGTAGGTAGTCAATAGAGATCATCTCAAACGGTGCAGAGGTCTCAATGCTCTGGATAGGTGTCCTGATTATTCTGTTAGGTTTTTTCCTTTTTATGCAGCGACACACCTGGGTAACGTAGTGTTCCATTTCCTGTCTCATTTTTGGCCAGAAGAACCGTTCTCGTGCGAGAGCCACCATTCGATCAGCACCCAAGTGTCCCATTTCCTCGTGGAGATGCTTGTACACAACAGGCTTCAGGGACTCAGTAACAACTAACTGCTTTCTCGCTGCAGTCTCTCTTCTGAGGATGCCATCTCCATCAATCTTTAGACGGGGCCACTCTCGGAGAAGTTGTCTCACTGCTTCACTTTCGGCCAGCTTGCCTTTATGTTTCAAGAATGCATGTGTTCTTTTCAAAGTCAGAGCTCTGCTAATGACTAAGTCTGCACTCTGGGCAACTCTGATGTCTTCCACTGCAAGCGGCTGGATTGGCTCTGAGAGGTTACACCCCTCTGGCAATGCATCGATGTTACATGTGACAGCAGAGATCCAATCAACATTTTGGGTTTTATCTCTTTCCAAAGCTTTTCCGATGCATTCGATAGCTTCCTGAGGGCATTCCTCTATACACTCTTGCATGATCTCTTCAATGGGCTTTTGTCTTCGTGACAAGAAATCCGCATCTCTGTTTGCTGTTCCGGGTCTATACTTCAATGTGAATCTATAATCCGCCAGCTCTGCCACCCAGCGGTGTCCTGCTGCATTGAGCTTTTTTTTTTTTTTTATTAAATAACATTTTAATAGCCTCCCTTAGATTAGAACACCAGAGGATTACAATATGATATATCTATTATTTTATATCCTGATATAAAAATATTTTTCTGAATGACTGATATTTATGACAGCACACTTTATGCAGATTAGCCTATAGCCTAGACCTACTATATTTTATTACAACTCTACCTCTTTAATTCAGCTGGTTGAAGCCTGGAAATATTGTTAACAAAGTAGCATAGTTGGCTAGATTAGCCTATCATAGTCTACTGATTGGACTGTTCAGTTTCCCCATGTGTGTTTAAGTTTCAAGGTAATACTTGTTCTCCTTGGGACAGGCCCTTTTGGGAAACGTTGGTATTGAGATGATCAGTCAACTTCAATGCAAGAGTTTTAAACAAATATGTGCAGTATGCTAATGATGCTAAGCGGATTTAATAGTAATTTTGCTAGTCGTCTATGCGTCCTTGCTTTCACGATTGTGAATGTTTTATTTATGTCGCGCGTGTTCATTGAGCAGGAGAGGGAGGGAGCACGAGAGAGAGCGGGGCAAGGAGGGGGTTTACTTCTATACTGTTTGGTAAAGTTGCACACATAGTCTACAATGAAAGCAAGGAGAGGTATGAAATTATTATTTATTTATTTATTTGTTTTTGGACAACGTAGGCTACCGATAAGTAAAGCGGGAGTTGTGGGTTGCTTTTGCGGCCGTGTAAGCTGCAAAGCACTGCGTGAAACACTAGAAAGGGTGTGTCGCGATTCTGCCTTTTCACACCGCGACACAGTATCGTGGATATGAATGTCGCGATTTCGGTTTCGAATCGTATATCGTTACAGCCCTAGTACAAAGGGTTTCTCCAAGTCCGGATATGCCATCACTGGTGGATTTGTCAGCTGATCTACCATTCTGTTCAGTATTTCTTGGTGAATCATTGTCCACTGGACAGGATGGGATGGTGGCAACTGAGCAGACTTACGGCTCACATTCTTTCTCTTTTGGCTTTGCGTCTGTTCAGACTTAGGCTTTGCTAACAGTTCAGAAGAGGTTTGGCTACACTGTAAAAAGTTTAACGTAAAATTTACAGCAACTTGCTGGCAGCAAATAACCAGCAAGTTGCTGTATTTCACTCTACAGTACACCTACTGTATATGACATCACAGTACCTATGCCTGATACTGTAAATGCAAACTACAGTAGTACTACCAGTGCTGTAATGTATACAGTATTGAATTGTTCACGTATTTTTTAATCACAGTACTTATGGATCATACTGTAACTTAGTACAGTAGTAATACAAGTGCTGTAATATTATATACAGTAATTTTGGGAAATTCATATCCTGCTTTATCTACAGCCAGGATAAATTTGACTAGGCCTAGGTATGGTTTAGGCTACACAAACTTGCATAAATAACCATTGACAACTTGTTATCAGTTTGAAAAGCAAGTACATTTATTCACTTTTTTCCGTTTAGAAATTCTCGTGTGCTGCATCCTAACGTTAGACCAACGGTTGCAGTCAGCCCTGATCCACCACCAGTAGCAGAGTGAAGCAGCACCTAGCAGAAATAGAAGAAAAAAAAGAAACAGTGTTAGATAACAATTTTCAACTGAAACTGAAGGCTACTTACAAGTGAAACTTTAGAATAATCATTTATATATATATACTGTATGTTTTTTGAGTTTACTGTCAAAATGCCAGGCTGAAGATGGTGTTAGCATAACTCAGTTTCACAAGGTATATTTAGCTGCTAACGTTAGCCAGCTGGGTGAGCTCATTGATGATGTTTGCTTGCAGCAACACATAGATATACTGACATCTATGGCAGCAACAGCCATTCGAGCTGTTCGTCCGAACAACGGTTAATGATAGTCAGATGTGACTTAAAGTTAACTTATATCAATATTGCTAAAGTTAGCCTATTAAACTCACAAAACCGTACATGATTACGATGAGTTAACGTTACATAAGTTAGCTGGTAGCAGCTAAACCTCCACATTAACGTTAACCAGCAGCACATCATCTTCAGCCTAACATTGTGACAGTAACATACTAGGCCTAGCACTACTAGCTAATGTTTTATATAAATTATATGAATATAATAAACTGTAACTTACTGAGAACTAAGGTAGGCCCTAATATAAATGAGACTGCCAAAACGTTAAAGTAACATAAAACATTAACGTTAAACGCCACCTTCACAGCATGATAGCTAGCCTAACGCTACTTACTTAGATAGTTGATCCAACAAGCATGGATGAATTTGTAAGTTAGACAGTACAAACGCATACATAGACTGTACACATGCCTGAATTTAATGTAGTACAATTTCACAATGAAACATTAACGTTACATAAATAAATGCTTGCTTACCATTAAGGTGGAGCTGCTAACTTGACAGAGTGCTGAACACCGCTGGTCTGACTGACTAAACTGTTGCTCAAAAATGATCTCCGCCGGACAGTTCAAACGCCGTCGCTGCGGGTGCACGCTTCAATCACCTCGGCCAAAATTTCCCAGTAAACCATAAATCCATGACTTTTCAATATCTTTTCAAAAATGATGATTTGATGGAAAATCAATATAATATAAATGTCACCTTGCTATCTGGGAGCTTAACTTTGTATTTATGTGCAAACAGAAAACCCCAACTGATTTTTCCGCCATGTTTTTCAAAATTTTCAAAAAGCTGACAAGTGAGGGAGGAGTCAGATTTATTACTGTGTTATGATTCGCAGCAAATTTTTATTACTGTAGTTTGACCATTTTTGACCATAATTCATAGCGAAACTACAGCAACATACTGTATTCACAAATACAGTACACATTTTTCTCAAAAACAGCAGTGATGCTGTGAAAATCACAGAATCTTGTTACAGTGTATCCTGGAGAAGTCTGGTATATAGGATCTATAGTAACTGAGGAAACCCATCAGCTTTCTCACCTCTCGCACAGTGGTTGGTATCTCATGCTTCAGTGCTTGAACTGCTTCCACCTCTTTGGGATTCATCTTGTAACCCTCTGCAGAGATTACGACCCACATAACAGACCTCACTTTTGAAAAAGTCACATTTTTTCGGCCTTAGTTTTATACCACACTCTCTTTGTCGTCGCAGTACCTGTCTCACATTCTGGATGTGTTGTTCAAAGCTGGAGCTAAATACTAACACATCATCTAAATACGGGACACACGCTTCATCTCTCAGATCTCCCAGGCATCCCTCCATGTAGCGCTGAAAGGCTGCGGGCGCATTAGTAAGTATTAGTAAGTCCAAACAGGATCCTCACCCATTCATACAGTCCCCATGGTGTTATGAATGCGGTGCAGGGTCTGCTTTTCTCACTCATGAAGCCCTGGTGGTACGCCTTGCCCTGATCCAACACCGTGAACCAGGAGTTGCCCCCCAGGTTTTCCAGGATCTCCTGTATCCTCGGGATTGGATGACGGTCCGGCTGTGTTTTCCCGTTCAGCTGTCTGTAGTCTATGCACAAGCGTAGACCTCCATCTTTCTTCCTGACGCATACTACAGGTGAAGAATATGAAGAACAAGACTTCTGGATCCAGCCTCGTAAGTCCTGTATGTGAGTTTTCACTTCTTGGTACAGATGTCTAGGGATTGCATTGTATGTTCTTTGCACAGGCACATTGTCTTTTAATTGTATGTCCATTTGCAAAGCTTTGATACACCCTGTGTCCCAATCATCCTTTGCGAAAACATCACATTCCTCTCTGAGCATTTGTTGCACCTGCAGCCGTTGGTCATCTGTCAGATGGCTCAGGTGTACAGGTGGGTCCCAGGGCTCAGCTTGTGGCATCCGGCTGGACTGCTGTGCAAGTGAGGTGATACTGTTGTCTAGTGCCTCAGGTCTTTGACCAAATGTAGACTTTTTCTGCGACGGGTAGATGGCATCAAGACTGTGCAACCATCCAAGTGTAGTGCGACTACACAGCATGATGTCATTGTCAGTCACATTTTCAACTGTAACCTCTATTTTACCGTTATCTTCTGAAGGGAGCTGGATTAACTGCTCTCTGATGACTAGGCCTGTTGGCCATGGTATCTCATGGTTCGGCTCCAACATTACATGGGACACACTCAACACTCTCTTATTTAGCCGGCCACATTGTACCGCAACCACTTTGTTTTTCGGGATGGTCACTGGTTGTCTGCCTATTCTGGCTATGTGGGGTTGGTTTTCAGGCTTTTGTTTCTTTAAAACAGACAAGACAGCTCTCGCCGTTTTGCGCCCTACCTCAAATGCTGAGCACAGCCTTTTCACCATGTGACCCGAAGGAGCACAGTCTCCACAGGTGTCGTTCGTCAGTGCTAGTTTTTCAATCACATTAAAGCCAATGATGGGGCGTTCAATGTCACTGCTGGCAACCAGGATTGGGACCATGACACGTTTGTCACTCATCCCAGCCACAGCGTTCTTAGACAAGGTGAATTCAATTTCCATCCACCCATCATACGGAATGTCTGTTCCATTTGCAGCTGAAAGCTCCAATGCTCCTTCCTCAAGCAGCTCCTTCACTGGTCTCACCTTAACATCTGGCAGGTATTTTCTTTTCCAGTTCGTTCCCACTATTGATACCTGTGAACCAGTGTCCCACAGTATTGAAGTGTCAACTCCCCCTAGGGAGGCTCGAACTAGACATCTCTTTCCTACCATCTTGGCTGTTTGTCGCTGCTTACCAGTAAGTGGTGCTCTTAAGCTGAACAGATTCACTTTTCTCTGTGTTTTCAGCAGGATGAATCAGTAATTCAATTTTATTTGTACTGGCTGAGGTATTTCTCATGCCCAATGTTCTGCGCTTCCACACTTATAACAGTGACTACACCTTCCATCCGGGTTGGACAATTGACACTGTTGACACTGTTTACTATTTACAGTCTTTGGTTGTGGTCGATATTTTCGGTTTGGCTGTTCACTCACTCTCATTGGTTGAGGCTTTGAGGTCTGGTTTGAGTGGTGAGGTTCTGAATAGCTTCACATATAGCCTTATTACCTTGGTCAACCTTTTCCATCAGTGTATCACGTTTGTTCGTCTCACAGTGTTTATTCGTACTGTTTGATTTGTGCACATAGCTTTCCTTTTCACATTCCTCATTTTCCTCACTAACCGCTGCAATTTTGATAATCTTTGTTTTTGATGTAGTTGACAACTTATTTTTTCTTTCCATTTCCAGAGTGTATGCAGCTGTCATTTTCTCCAAAAGGATTTCATCTTTAACTTTCGGATTTTGTAAGTATGGCTTTATGTCTGCACGGATGGCGTCATCATGAAGGCCAGTGAGTACCGTTTGGAGGAATTGATTTTGGATTAGCTCTGCACTGTACTTCAAACCAGATTTAACTCTCTCTGAAGCAAAGACAATTTGTTGTCTCAGATCCATGGCTCGCACTAAAAACTGAATGGGTGTTTCTTTTGAATCTTGAACAGCGCACGTGAGGGAGTGGTACAAGTCTGTAGCATCCTTCTCAATGTAGTGAGTCCGTAATATCTGTCTGAGAGCTTGCAATGAAAAATCAACTCTACTTTTAAGATAACTCTTCAGTTTTGTTCCTGGAGCTATAGCTTGAATGACAGCTTCTACGACTTCTCCCTCATCATATCCTTTTTTCAGTGCTCTTTGAATTTGTCTTTCCAAACGAGTGTACGCTAATTTATCCTTTTGATTTGGTTCTCCAATTTGTCCAATTATTTTTAAATCTCTTCTGTAGAGAAACATTTTGAGAGGCTGTTCCTCTTGCATTCGGGACAGAAACATTTTCTCCTTGTTCATTTGGATTACTGGGTGTGATATTATTTTCGACCACAGGTCGGAGCTCTTGCACTATTTGTTGGGGCTGGGATCAAAAGTCAAAGTCAAAGTCAGCTTTATTGTCAATTTCTTCACATGTTCCAGACATACAAAGAGATCGAAATTACGTTTCTCACTATCCCACGGTGAAGACAAGACATATTTTACCAATTTAAGTCCACAGACAAACATAACATTCAAGTAAACAAAAAAGTAAGTAAATAAGTAAATAAGAGGGCACATATAATAATGAAAAAATAAGAGCAGCAAAATTTGGTTGAAATTGTGCATAGACAGTCAATAAAATACTAGTGCAAAGTCAGGCCAATAAAAGGCTTGGGTAGTTCTGTTTGACCTAAGTAATAAAGAAAGTGGCATAGTGGTGCAAGTTATGTAAGAGCAGCAGAAGTGTTGTGTTCCAAGATGGCGGCGCCGTACACACGCGAGCGACCTCTCTCTGTCCCAACCGTCACGGTGTTTTGTTCGTTTAAAAAGTGTTTGTCGAAAGTTTTACGTGTTATTCTCCTTGCCTTACTACGCCGTACTACAAATTTACAGCAGGCAGTTTTAATTGACATCTGCAAAAGCAAGTTTGCAGTGTTCTGGACTTTGCAACAGAGGCGCTAAAGGAACTCGGACTACTCCGCCTGCAACAACACCGGACTCGCCTGCTACTCCTCCCCGAAAGAAAGCGCCCGAGGCGGTGTGCGAGGGAAGCAGAAGAGGGGCAAGCTGAGGCGCCGGGCCAGGCTAGCGGCCAGCCCAACTTCGCCCAGCCATACCATCCATTCTCCTGGCAAATGTAACGATCACTGGACAACAAAATGGATCACATCGACTGCTGAGATCAACGAACCGGACAGTAAGTAACTGCTGTGTGCTCGTCTTCACTGAGACTTGGTTAAATGACAACATTCCGGACTCTGCTGTACAACTGGAGCAGCTAGCATGCTATCGAGCAGACAGGGCCATTGTAAAGGGAGGTAAATCACGAGGAGGAGGAATCTGTGTTTACATCCGTGACGAATGGTGCCGGGACACTGTAGTAGTATGCAAACACTGCTCACCACTGGCAGAGTTTATGATCATAAAGCGCCGCCCTTTTACCTGCCAAGGGAAATTACTGCGATTCTGCTAGTCGCAGTATACATCCCGCCTACCAACAACAACAGCGATAAGAACGCGGCTCTTAGTGAACTGTACCAGGCTGTCAGTGAACAACAGACGGCACACCCAGACGGTTTCACCATCTTCACTGGAGATTTTAACCATGCTGATCTCAAAACTGTACTTCCAAAGCTACACCAGCATGTTGATTTTCCAACAAGAGGAGATAACATCCTGGACCTGGTCTACACTACACACAAAGGAGCATACAAAGCCACCCCCCTCCCCCACATTGGACTTTCAGACCATATCACTGTTATGCTAATGCGCTATTACCATAATTTTCTCCTTTGATTTCGTCAATTTTTTAATTTACTTGCAGCAATAGAGACATCCCTTTATCCTCTAGTGAAATAACATCTTCCCCTTCTAGATACTGGAGAATATGCCTCCTCAACTTACGAGGTAAGTCTTTATCACTTTCTTCCACAGTTAGACTGAGTGCCCAGCATAAATAATTCAACTTTGGTGCTGTCAGTGTCAGTAACTTTTCTTCTATCTCTGCCACAAGAGTTTCCCACTCAGACGACATCTGTTGCACGTTTGACATGATAGAAAATGTTACCTTCACTGCTTCGTCTGGAGCACTGCAGTATTGATGACGTTGGTAGGCTTAGCTAGCAGCTAGCTCTTACGGTGCTGTGGCTAGTCACTCGTGACTCGTCGTGCTTGCCTCGTTATGAACTCCAAACTGGGTGGAACACAAGTTTAAGTTGCACTCTTAAGACAGACTCCCTTCTCTTTAGCAACTTTATTTTGCCAGTTCTGTTTGAATTATATTTTTACACGAAGCAACACACAATCTTTGCAATGTTCTAACCGCAGCAACATAGCCCACATTTTCTTTACTTGGCTCAGCCAGAGACTTTCTAATGAGGAGACACAGCACTCAAAAAATACTCCATAGAAATGCATGGGGCTAGTTTGTCACGCCAATATGGCCGGTGTCTACACATATCCCACCCATTCCTCGGCAAAACGTCGACATGTGAATACATTGAGCCAATCATATGGTTTGTTGTGAAGACATCGTGCCAATCATGTGTTGTGATCTCGCCGCTGGAGCAAGATTGGTGTCATGAAGCCTTGCGCACGCGCAGTTCGACCCAAAGACTGTGCCCAATGAGTGCCCATAAAACGTTGGTATAGTGGAGGGACTTGCCTAAAAGGACTTTGGCTCAGCTACTAGGCTACTGCGCTGGCTGATGACATCATCGTAACTGAACTTTTACCTTTCAGTAACACAAATCATAGAATTAACAGAATAATTTCAGAATAATTATAAAATGAAATTACAATTATGTCCCCTACAAAATCTAACATATCCCTATTGTAGGAAATTATGAATAAAATATCATAAAATAATACTTCTAGGTCGCAACACTTACTGTTGATGATGGAGCACAGGTTTGAGCTAATAGGGGAGACAGTAGCCTGGCTAGCGCCACCACTTCTCAATGAGACGTGGTCTGGGAACCAAACGTTCATTTTCTCGTATTTGAAAAAAATGCCCAGATCCGTTTATTGGGTGCCACGGATGTCTATCAAATGCGTCTGTGCATAGCTCATCATTGTCTTGCTCTTCCCCCTGTTCTGTGATTGGTTCCCTATCTCAGGCGAAAATTTGCTCCATGGTCTCCAGGCTGCCTTAGCAGCGTGAATCAAATTGCGCGCAAGGCAGCATGGGAACACCCAGGCTAGGGAGACAGAGAAGACACAAAGAAATGTAAAGGTAGTCATAATATTGTAGTTACGTTGTCCATGACAACACACTTTGTGTGTGTGTGACATCAACTCTACTGTATATATAAAGAACCTTCAACTTCAGGTGAGCATTGGCATATCATATATTATATGATGACCACAGAAAAAACACAGATGAACACGGTCTGGCATTAACAAAGCAATATGGGATTCATGGTCAGTTTTTGCCATTTAAGAAAAAAATAAAAATGGGAAATGGATGCGACGTTGTTGCTGTGTGTGCACTATGTGTGTGACTATATATTTTGTGTGTGTGTGTGTGTCTGGATAGTGGAGGTAGAAGAGGGTGTGTATGGGGGGTGGGGGTTGGTGGAATGGAGGTCGGTTGACAGAAGGTGGGGGGATTGGAGCAGCATGTGATGAGATGGGAGTCCTGCTTGGCTGAGACTGAGGCATGGGATGGAGGGGAGTTTGGGTGGTGTCGTCAATCGTGCCGCGTCATGCGGAACGTGTCTGTGCTGTTCTTTAACTGAAGCTGTCATATAGTGTGAGTGTATGAGTTTGTGTGTGTCTGTGTGTGTGCATGTGTATGTGGGCACAGCGCGAGTTGTTGGAGGGGGGTCTCGTATCCTTGGGGAAAAATGTATGCTAGGAATGTCAGAACGTCGGTGTTGATGTGTGTATGGGTGTGTGAGTGCAAGTGTGATGTATTGTGAGAGGCCTCGTCAAAACAAAAGTGACCGCTCTGCCTCGCCTCAGCAATGTGCATGTGTGTGTGTGTGTGTGTGTGTGTGTGTGTGTCCGCGAGCAAGCTGAGCAATGCTATTTGAGAGGGTGAAATGACAGAGATCGATTTGGGGAGCAGGACCCGCGGATGACAAGAACAAACCGAGGCTGGGAGGCAAATGAATGAACACAGGAAACAGTGAACCGCAGAGGCACACACACACACACACAACCAACTCACATACATACACACACAGAAACACTCCAGCCCACAGTCTGTAGTTCCGCTCCACTCTATCTGACACAACATGGGGGAACTCTGCAGTGTGATGTGTTGTTTTGTGTGTGTGTGTGTTTGTGAGAAAGAGAGAGAGTGAATGCATGTGTCTTTATTTGTTCCATTTGTTCTGTATTTGTTCTATACTGTGAATGTTTGTAGAAGTATTTATGTGTGTGTGTGTGTAAGAGTGAGTGTGTGTGTATGTTTGTGAGTATGTTCTACAGTATGTTCTACACGTCAATGTATGTTAGATATGAGTGACAGTATAGTACATCTCAGTTGACTTGATTGTACATAGCTTCATACGTGAAAGTCTGCATGTGAGTGTCTGTCTAGATGTGTGCACATTGTGTGTGTATGTATATATGGGCTGTCAGTTAGTCAACCAGAATGAATGAAGACTTCCTTCTCTCAACACTTCTTGCTGGCTCCCTTAAAGTTGATGACTCCGTGGTCCGAATCGCGGTGGGATCAGGCCTCTCCTTCTCTGACGGCTTAACGCCCCTCATCTGATTCTTTCTCCTCTTTTTTGATGGTGGTGGTGAGTCTCCAAAACAAAGACCTGCCTAAAGGCCCATTCACACCAAGAACGATAACGATAACTATAACTATAACCATAACGATAAAAGCGTTCACACTGAACAACGATAAACAAAGTCTCTCATTGTGTTAATAAATGTGAGGGCTAGATTCGATGGGTTCTGACGATATCGTTCTTCATGTCGTTATCGTTATAGTTTATGTGTGAACGTCGTCATTCATATTAACAAGAACGATATTTATTTATAGTTATCGTTATTGGTGTGAATGGGCCTTTACACCCCTATTCCAGCCTCTATCTCTTCCCTGCAGTCAACAGCACCTCTGCCAGGATCATCATGCTCATCTGGAAACAGGTGAGTTAGCGTCAGTGTGGTTGGTACCTTTGAAAGGCCGCTACAGAGGTAGAGGAGCTTTGCCTCCTCCCTCCACCAACAGCCCACGATGCATTGCATATTCTACTTGATGCGAACATGAAGGAAGTGGGCTCAGATTTTGGGCTAAAGTTGTGTTGAAGTTTGTGCGCGTGTGTGTGTTCAGAGAGTGTGGAAGTGTTTTATTTCAAAAGCCTAACTTTCTTGTTTATGTTCATACAGTAGATGTGTGGATCTGAAGTGTGAATTTGTGTGTCTGTGAAAGAGAAAAAAATTAGACAATTTTTGCAAGTTTTACATAAATTTCCATACTAATACAGACAACTCTTTCCTTTCATTTTTTTTTATCTTTGCGGTTGTTTGCGTTCACTTGGGTTGTCATGCCATTTCCTATTGCAAGGGATCAACAAACAAACAAAAAATTATTTTGTTCTGAACCCTACATCACTGCATATTACTAGGACTGTGAGAGATGAACAAACTGGTAAGCTCTGACATCATGCTGCTTGGCACTGATCAGGAATACATTTAGCTCTAACAAAACAAACAAAACAAGCAAACAAAAATCAACATACAACAAAAATGTATGTTCAAAGCTACAGAAAGCTGAAAGCTTCTGTTATTCCCTTTTGGTTTAAAGGGACTGTTTAGTAGCACAGTAGCAAGTCTCAGAGTACTGTTGGTATGAAACAAAATCTGTGCTACCTATCTTGAGTTGATGTATCCAACAGCTAGAGCAGCCAGACAGCTACAGTACTACACTGGTGGCATCTTTATAATCAATCTTTTTTCACCTGTGCAAATGAGGGAATTTATTGCAGCCATTGGAAAATCTTTTTTTCCCCAAGAAATTTGAAAATGTCTGATTTCCTTTCCTCCCAAAATGTCAAATAGAATGCCAAATTTGTAATGATCATACTGTATGACTTCATGTCATGCCATACTCTCATTCTCGCAGCATGCTAGCTGTTGGTGCTAACCATTACAATCCCCTGTGGTCTCCCCATTTATTTTTACCCAGTAATTGGTCTCCTTCTTTAATGTCTCTGTTGTTAGTAAGTCCAGAGCAATAATTTACATTCACACAAGACAGACAGACCCCCATAAGATGATAAACACCTCTCTGGAAGAAATTACATTCAGTTACTAGTAAAGGCCACTGTTTGATAACAGTTTGATACACACTTGAATAGAAAGGCCAAATATGCCATAGACAAGTGGGGCCTATTTTAGTAAAATCAAGATGAAAAGTGATGGGTCATTTGTGGAGGGATAAGTGCTTTAAGGAGCTGTGATGACACCATTTCATCAGATACAACTCCCTTATTGGCACAAACTTTAATAATGCAAACAATTGGATAAACAAAAAATCTAAGTAATAATATCCTGAAGCTATCTTCTAAAATGAAATGCTTGAAATGAAAAAAAAAAGAAAACTCATTTGCTGTAGTGTGTGTCTGTGTGTGTGTTATAGGCTATATTTGTGTGTTGGGTGAAGCTCTTGACCGAAAGTATAACTCAAAAAGCACCATCATCATCCAAAAAATCCTATATTCCATCTGAGAACTATTGAAGTCATGAATTTGTTTAATTTCTGTACACTCAATGCTGAGCAAATGCCACACTTTTAGATCTCTCTCTCTCCACCTCTCTATTCTGCCAGGTTCAGTCTGACCAGTGCTCAGACTAGAATTCCGATCTCCTCCAGTGGGTGTTGCGGCCAAAATAATATGATTAATGTTTGTTTGACCATTCAAATGGAAAAGTTGTTATCTGTAGCATCAATTAATGTCTCCACTTGATTCCCCCCCCCATATTCTCCCACACTCCCCACCCTTTATAGCCCTCAGCAACCCAGCCATATCTTCATGGCATTCTCCTAGCCAATGTCCAGTCTCTTGTGAACAAGATGGATGAACTAAGAGCGAGGATACAGTTTCAAAGAGACATCAGGGACTGTAACATTCTATGCTTTACTGAGACATGGCTTGTTCCGGACAGTGCCATCACTCCGGTGGAGTTTTTCTCTGCTGCTCGCTCTGACAGGACTGAGGAATCTGGAAAATCGAAAGGTGGCGGTGTTTGCATCATGACGAACAGCAAGTGGTGTGATCCTAGAAATGTCACCGTTCTCTCAAAGTCCTGCTCGCCCTCATCTAGAACATCTAGCGATCGTCTTTCAGAACCCTTCTACCTGCCCGTGAGTTTATTTCGGGTAATATTCAACCGGTCCATGCTGTCTACATTCCTCCACAAGCCAACACAGATGCTGCGGTTTCAGAATTGCAAGAAGTGTTAAATAGACAACAACACACGCACCCTGAAGAAGGAGGTCGCTTTATTGTGGCCGGTGATTTCAATCAAGTACATCTGAACGGTCCATGCCTGAATTTATTCAACACATTCACTTTCACTACAAAGCAGCATCTTATAGTTTACGTAGTGCAATTAAAGATGCTAAGTGGCGCTATAGAGACAGAGTTGAAGCTGATTTCTTGGAGGGTGATCCAGCACGAGTGTGGAAAGGACTCGAACCATCACTGGCTTTGAAAGAAAGTCCCTCCTATGATGAATGTGAGTAAAGCCCTCCCTGATGAACTTAATGCTTTTTATGCTCGCTTTGACATGAAAACACAGACTATATTGGACTAGCTGCAGCATGTGAAGCAAATGAGGATGCACCTTTCTGTGTCTCTGAGGTCGATGTGAGCAATGCCTTTAGGAGGGTAAATTGTAAAAAGCTACTGGACCGGATGGAATTTCTAACAGGGTTTTGAAATCCTGCGCTGCTCAGTTAGCTCCTGTGTTCACTTATATCTTTAACACATCATTGGCTCAAGAGACAGTTCCTACTTGCCTCAAGCAGTCTGTTATTGTTCCAGTACCGAAAAACAAAAGTCCATCATGTCTGAATGACTACCAGTAGCCCTGACGCCTACAGTGATGAAGTGTTTTGAGAAGCTTGTGAAAAACATTATCTGCTCATCCCTCCCTGCCTCCTTGACCCCCTCCAATTTGCTTACAGAGCCAACAGGTCTACAGAGGATGCCATCTCAAACCTCATGCACACCACCTTAACTCACCTGGAGGAGGGAATGGGAATTATGTGAGGATGCTGTTCATTGACTTTAGTTCAGCATTCAACACGATAGTACCTCTCACCTTGGTCACAAAGATGAAGGCCTTAGGACTGAACACCACCCTGTGTCACTGGATATTTGACTTCCTCACCAACCGTTCACAAGTGGTTAGAGTGGGGGGTCTGACATCTGACTCATTAACCATCAGCACTGGTGCTCCCCAAGGCTGTGTTTTGAGTCCACTGCTGTACAACATCTACACACATGACTGCAAAGCCAACAGTAGTCATACCTCCATCATCAAGTTTGCAGATGACACAGTGATCTTGGGCCTGATTAGTAACAACAATGAACAGTTCTACTTGGATCAGGTTGATGAGGTGGCACAGTGGTGTCAATCTAACAGCTTGACACTGAATATCAATAAAACCAAGGAAATGGTAGTGGATTACAGAAGGCAGCAGCAGAACTACAGTTACACCCCACTAATGATCAGCGGGCAACCTGTAGAGAGAGTCACAAGTTTTAAATACCTTGGTGTCCACATTACTGAAGACTTAACATGGACTGTTAAGACTCAATATGTTCTGAAGAAGTCCAGACAACGACTCTACTTCCTTCGTCAGCTAAGGAAATTCAAAGTTTCTACATCCATCATGAAGGCCTTCTACACTTCAGCGGTTGAGAGTGTCCTAACTGGTAGCATCATCACCTGGTATGGGAACTCCACAGTTAGAGATTGTAGTACTCTGAGAGAGAGTAGTCGCTCAGCTGAACGTACTATAAGAACTCAACTCCCTGCTCTACAAGATATCTATTCCAGAAGAGTACTCCTAAGAGCCCAAAAAGATTCTGAAGGACTCTTCTCATCCTAACAATGGATTATTCCTACCGCTGAAATCAAGAAGACGCCTATGTAGTCACAAAGCCAGAACTGAGAGACTCAGGAGAAGTTTTTATCCCCAGGCCATCCGAACTCTTAACTCACACTATACTGACTTTCACACTATACACATTCACTCCTCAGCACTCATGACCCCCCACACACACACACCACAAGACTTTTAGCACTTTTACATCCCTCTCCCTATGCTACAGACCTTTTATTTATTTTCTTATTTCATCACACGTCAAAAACACACACACACACACACATATCTGACTTTCTCCAACTTTTGCACACTTTTTTATTTATTATTTTTGATTTCTCCTCCATCTACCCATGTCCTTGATTGCCTAGCCTTTCTGCCCCCCCACCCCCACCCCACCCCCCATCCCCAACACACACACTTACATCATCACTGTCATCACTTCACATACATACAGCACACTGCTTGCTACAGTAAGCCTCCTCTACATACTTTGCACACTGCACACTGCACCCACACATACACAGCACATTGTCTTCAGGATCTTCTCCAACACACATCCTCTACATACTTACAGCACACTGCCCCCACCTACCCACACACACACACACTACACACACACACACACAGTCACTGCTCCACTCCCCTCCCGCCCACACACACATCTTCACTGTCATCACTCACATACATTACATACAGTACTCTGCTTGCAATAGTAAGTCCCTGACCCCCCAACACACTTACATCATCACTGTCATCACTTCACATACATACAGCACACTGCTTGCTACAGTAAGCCTCCTCTACATACTTGCTGCACACTGCCCCCACATACACAGCACATTGTCTTCAGGATCTTCTCCAACACACATCCTCTACATACTTACAGCACACTGCCCCCACCTACCCCACCTACACACAGTCACACACACACACACACACACACACACAGTCACTGCTCCACTCCCTCCCTTCCCACACACACACATCTTCACTGTCATCAACACACATACATTACATACAGTACTCTGCTTGCAATAGTAAGTCCCTTCCTTGTATCCTTGTATCCTTGTATGTTGTAGGTTCCAAATTCACTTGTGTTTGGATACTTTTATGATGTCTTTATTCTCTCTCTCTCTCTCTAGTTCCATGGTGTCTCTGCTTTGCCTGGGACTGAAATTAACTTTGGGGTGAAAGCGCTCCCTTTACTTTGACGGTGATATGGCAAGTGCCTCTCTTAAAATTCCATTCAGGGGACATTAATAGAGGAGAATATGTAAGTGCATACTGTATATGTACATGGGTGAGAGTGGGTGGGTGTAGGTAGGGCTCCTTCATGCTCTCATGGAGGGCTTTTCCTCCCTCTCTCTTTCTTCCTTTTTCTTATGTAGGGCACTAAGGGATGGGATGAGCTATAGTGGCCTCGTCCATAATGTCTCTTTCATCTCTGTGCCTACTCAACCTCATTCTAGTCTTAATGCATCAGGGGCTTTATAGAGCTTGTCCGTGCCTAATAGTGTCTCCAGTTGACATAGCAACAAGGCTCTCACCTTTGACCTTCCATCGCGTGCGCACTCCAGTGCTATCTGTTCCAGTGTGATGGCAAGAGTATTGGAAAGACACCAGGATAATTGTGTCCAGAAATTGCAATTGGAAAAGTGCGTAAACCTGGAGGACAGATCCTGAATATATGAGGGGAAGGTTAAAATTGTCAATGAATGGTGGTCAATGGTAACAATTGCAGCTGTAGTTCCATTTTTTGTATTGCAATTCTACACACAAGGGGCTCACTGTTAGTGCAGGTGCTGTGTAAGAGGTATATATATATATATAGTAGAACTCATCCAAGCATTTCAGTACAGAACCTCTGTAAAGAGGTCAAAGTATAAATCCAATTGATGTTCCTGCATAACCCTGGTTCAACCTGGCTTAACCTTGTTTGTTCATGCTCAAAAACACATCCACCTTGTAGGCCACTGGATTTAAGAGACCACATCAGATGGGAAATCTCATCAGAAGACCAAATGACATAGAACATAGTTATGGAGAATGAGGGAGAGAGTGTAATGAACTCTTAAAGAGTAATAGCTTTGAAAGCAGGTCCTGTTTACAAAATCACTTCACTAAGAGAGGACAGCCTAGCAAATGTTAGTCAAATATAACCGGTTATTTATGGCATAAACATTGGCTGATCATAAACACATTGATCATTTTACAATTGTTTATACTTCACTGTCTAAAAGCAATAGCTCCCAATTCAATAAAGGATCTATCTATCTATCTTGTCCTTGAACATTACAGGACAGATAGTGCGGCAGGTTAAGTCCATATTCCAGCCACCTGAAAATCCAACATGGTGGCCATTTTTCAAGATGGCCGCCACATCAAATGTAAGAAAAACGTTTTCTGCTGTAGAACTTTAATGGCTGGGCATATTTACATGATCTAGACATCAATTTGTATGTTTTTTAACATGGCAAAATAAATGGTGCAAAGAAAGAAATCTATTTCAAGGCTAGTTTCCAAGATGGCGGCCAGAAATAGTTGGACTGCACTCGAAAATCGTTTATCGAAGCTCACTCTCGAATATCGTTGATCCTCTTTCTCACTCGAATATAATTTATTCTCTCTCGAATATCGATCAAGGCCATACTTCTTGTTGGGATCATACTTAAGTTGGGAAGACTGGTGTGAGAAAAGGCAGATGAAGAGTCCATTCTGGGAGCTTGCGATGTCAATGCAATTGGTGATGTTCTCTTTGATCAGGTCTTTCAGAGAAGCAAACTTCACTTTGTATTGTCAATCATTGTCTGCACTCATCCCCTTCTTCTTTGCAAACAATAATGTCAACTATGCTAAATGGCTTTCCATACACCTTAGAGACCTAGTCTCTTAACAAACACATCCTCAGTTGAGCAATGAATTTCAGCAAGGGAACTTTGTGGTCCACAAGACCCACAGAGTTTTCCAGATTGGCTTTTGATCAAGCCCATGAACAGGCCAATGCAATTGTCAAAGGTGATGGTGGTGCCATTGGAATAACTGAGAACCCATCAGCCCTAATGTGTGTCTGACAAAACCAAAGTACCACCTAACTGGAAAAGCTTTCTGCAAGACAATGACAACAAGACTGAACGTTTTGGGTTTCTAGCTTACCTAATTGTGACTTGGTGTCCAGACAATGTGGTGATTGTGACCAAAGAAGAAAATGTTCTTTGCATAAACCTGACAGCCTGGAAGGCCTAAGTCCTTGCAACCATGAAGAGGCTGACACTAGAACCTTTCTGCATGCCCTTCATGCAGTTGCGTGTAACCTGCATTGTGTTGAACCTGTGCGATTCAGCCCTGCACATGCCCGGACTCGAACCCGCGAACAGCAGCACCTTGGATTGGGAGTCAAGCGTGCTGACAATCGAGCTAAAAGCCCAGGCTACTAGCTTGCATGCCAGCAGCACTCTTGAGGTGTCAGGGAGTGAGGTTTACCAACGTTCCACACACACAGCTAAGCTACATGCGCAACAGAAGAAATCTGTGTTGATTAACCCTCTAACCGCCCATGTCGCAATATTGCGACAAGCGTCATTACTGAATAAAACAGACGATAGACGCGAGTACAGTGTAAAATCTCATTTGTACTCTTGACCAAAAGTTTTCAGACACCCAGAGCTTCGAAAACAAAGTTTTCAGGAAGCTCGAAAAGAGAAAAACACGAAGAAGACATGCATTTCCTCCATAACTTGGAAGCGTCGCGGGCCTTAGTTTTGCACAAATTGAAGCAGAAATACACCAAATGTTGAAAAAAAAATTCACGTGTGATGAAGTCTTGGGTCTGTTATTCACCTATTCTGATTCTGAAGGAGAATATCTGCCTTTTGGAGAATATGATCGATCGTCTATTGACTGATAGTCACGGAGCGTCTGTGAATGGAGGTGCGTCTTTTTCAACAGTGTTCACTAAGCATACCATGCTTATTTCGACCCTCTGCCCAACATAGCTGGAGGTGCCAGTGACAATAGTGATGATAGTGTCCGTAATGGACGTGGTATAGACAGCAGGGGTTGTAAAAATAGGGCTCTGAAGAACTTCAAAGTCACCCACGATATGGAACTGATTTGACCAGGCTACTTTATTGTATAGTAGCATAGGGTTTGTGATTATAGTAATAGTTTACTATTGTTGGTTTACATGTGACTGTGTTCCTGTTCATTTGTTATGTCGGTGAAATCACAAAAAAAGAAAGTAAAACTGCTCAAATATGTTCAACATCTAGTATTTACTGAAATGTGCATAATTCACGGTGGTTGCCATCCAGTGACGTCATAATATGCAAATTAGATGAGTAAATTTACCCCCTTCATAAACTTCTGGTCATACTCAATGATTTTCACAGTAGGACTTTATCTCTGACCACTTGCAAGCCATGGCCTTTTGAAATTTTGATGTAAAAATCCAATTTATATTTTTTAAACCCTGGCGGCTAAAGGGTTAAGGCTTGTGACACGGATATTCTTGCTATTGCACTCAGTGTTTTTGGGACTCTATGGGATGCTGGCTTAGAGGAGCTGTGGATTGAATTTGGTCATGGTAAGTCTGTCAGATGGCATGCTTTTTGTCCATGCCCTCACTGGTTGTGATGTGTTAGCCTTTCGTGGTAGAGGGAAGTGGACTGCCTGGCAATCCTGAGAAGTGTGCCCTGAAGTGTCTAATGTCTTTGAGAAGCTCAGTCAATACCCACCAGTAATGGATGATGTGGATCTTAGCACACTTGAAGTTTGTCATAGCAATGTACAACAAGAACAGCACTGCTAATGGAGTTGATGAAACAAGACTTGACCTGTTTGCACAGAAGCAGAGGTCCTATGATGCCATTCCACCAACAAGGGCATCTCTTGCTAAGCATGTGAAGTGTGCAACCTATCAAGTTGTCTATATCTGGGGCCAGGCAAGTATATATCAAATGAATATGTCCTGGGTTGGAGGAAAGAAGGTGACATTTGGCAAGTAGTGTGGATGACACTCCCACCAATTGCTGAGAGCTGTCAACAATTGACTAAATGTGTCAAGACTGAATGTCTGGGAAGATGTAAATGCTACAGCATTAGTCTTGAGTGTACTCCTTTGTGTGCCTGCAAATGCAATGATTACATTCATTTGTAATGCAGACATTCTGATATGGCTAGCTACAGAGCAGAGGTGTCACTAGATGTTACTGGGGCCCTGTCTCTTTCCCACACGTTTCCTGTTAGTCTTTGCTGTTCTATTGTGGTAATACATGGTACACACACACACACATATATATATATTTAAACAAACACATGCATTTATGCATTTACTTAGTCCCCCTGCCCCCTCTGAAGTTCAGTTTAAACTAGTAATCTTTTCCCGATCAAGCCCTGTCTCTCTTTCCTGCTAATTTCTTGTCAATCTGCACTATTATATTGAAATTATATAAACTGAAAAAAGAACATGCACATGCCCCTGTTGAAGTAACCGAACCAACATATGTTTTATTAACAAAAAACTATTTAATTATGCTAAAATACAGTACAGTATATACTACTAGTAATATAGTACTAAAATGTTTTCCCCATTAATTGCGTCTATCTTCACAATTTAACACATTCTTTGACATTTTATCGTAGAATTGCAAAGTCTAGACCCTTTTACCTATATTTAAATATCAAGATCATCAAAATGTGATTATCCAATCCCAATCCAAGTCAAAAACCAAGTATAATGGCTTTCAGTGGTGGCCATCTTGGAAAATGGTGGCCATATTGGATTTTTTGCATGGCTAATGTGCTTTTTGGATAAAGTGGGTCCCAAAGAATATTTGTGCCAAGTTTGATGCTTGTATCACAAAGTGAACGATGGTTTCACTAATCTGCCGCACTAAGAGAACATAGAACGGCTAGTGCATCAGTGGTAAATATTGCAAGAAACTACAATTAATCTGACTCCATAAACTTTATAAAGTTGACCTCCAATAAAACAGATAAACCACATAGCCAAATAACCCAAAACTAGTTACATGTAGATGCCAAAATGAAGGAAAAGAGAGGAGAGGGGGGGAGAGAAAGGCAAGAGCAAAGAATCAAGAGAGAAGAGGCAGAGTGGCCCTCTCCAACAATGGAAAGCAAGAGACCAGAGAAGAGCCCAATCTCTCCAGATGCAGATCTTATATCCTGCTGAAACCCATATGCATACACTTCAAACCAATGACAATGTCCTCCTACCCAACTGGCCTGTAATTGGTCAGCTAGTGTGAAAAGAAGACAGGTGTGTGATTGAAGTTAAAGAGCACACCACAGTGGAGTTCCTGATCTACAACTACGCACAACCTTTAGATTGAACCCCTTCAGCACACATCATAAGGATCAATTCTAGACCATATTGAGAATCACAACCAGAGGTTGTCTTTGTTACAATGGAGGGGAGTGAGAGGAAAGGCCCAGGTGTGGTTATGGTATTTGTCTAAAATGACTTGCAATATATAAACACTACATTATTACTGTTATTATTATTTTATTATTTATTATTAACATTTACATATTAAGTTGAAATAGTCCACATTAAGCCTATTAGTAATGCATAATGGTATTAATTTATAGTAATAATTAATACTATTAATGCATAATGGAGGTAACTGTATTGTAATGGACCTGCTGTTTGGTGGCCACACAATGAGTCTTTGTGTGGGGAGATTAGAGGGGCCATTTGGCTAGATGTTTGGGTGGAGAATGTGGATTTCAGTATGATCTGCCTTAAAGTTTATGATCAGGGAACATGTAGTCACTTATTGTTGATGGGCAATTCCATGCAAAGGTCATCCTTACCATGGAAAAAAAAAGTTGTGCATACGCAAATAGAACTGTTGTTAAAATCTTCATTTAGGTCTATATTTTATTGTTTGTAACTGATCTGATTGAATTTGATGGAGACTGACACTCTTTTTACATCATAAATATGGTGTGCAACCATACAGAAACAACTTTTTTTACATGGTAATATTATACATATTTCAAAAGTGGATAAATGGACCCAATGTTTAAACAAATTGTGTTATTTGACAAATTCCAGATTGACAAGGGAATGGTAGAGCAATGTCTATGCTCAGCTTGCCTTTAAGAGCACAACTCCTTACATTTGTAAGGCTTTTGTTTTTAAGTCAGCAAGTTCCATGGCCATGTCACATCCATAACTTTTTATAGGAAAAGTTTATGCTACATATACAGTGTTGATGCGACAATGTCCATAGTGTCTGTGCAAAGCTGATTTATATCAATGTAAAGTGTGATGACCAAATTGTGCCCCTTTCTTACTTTTAAAACCTTTAATGGATGTGACGTTATGGATGTTACATAATGTGAATTTACAAGACTGGGGACTTTATTATACCTCAAAGCCGATAAAACGTCTGTTCTGGTGGCATGTCAGTTTCAACGCATTTCAACTTAGTGTTTACAACTGACATTTCAAAGATTATTAGGTTGATCAAAAC
The DNA here is from genome assembly GCF_017589495.1 of Alosa alosa. Classification (NCBI taxonomy): domain Eukaryota; kingdom Metazoa; phylum Chordata; class Actinopteri; order Clupeiformes; family Clupeidae; genus Alosa; species Alosa alosa. Next base: position 4,146,725 of record NC_063212.1, read on the forward strand.
CACAGGGAGGCCTTGCCTAACCATTAGCAAAACAAACATAATATTAAAATACCTCAGTGATTAGCTTAGCCATAGCCTATTTTCAAGTGGCCTAATAACGAAAATCTGGCGATTATCTTCCTGTAACTGTCATACTAATGTTGTACAGTAACTGGATTATCGTGTTAGCTGGTGAAGATGGCTGACTTTGCAGCTGGAGTTAACATAGCAACCTCCTTCTGTTGCAGATCTGTTCAGCCTGCCGTTCACGTCTGCTTAACAGTTTAATTTTAAATGTGACGCGATATGACACCATTTTAAGTGTCAGGTCCTCTGTAGCTAATACCCACAGAGTAACATGAGTAAGGGCAGCAATAAACTAGATGTACGCATGGCGGTACAAAATATGACCGCCTCTCAGTCCTGCATATTCTCTTCCTTAAAAATAAATCACGCTTGTCAATTTGTCTCCATCTCCTACTCCTGCAACTCATGTGCATGTAAATGAGTGTGTGCATATGTGAGTTTGCTTTTGTTTATAAGAGTGTGTGTGTGTGTGTGTCTGTGTGTGTGTGCATAATGCATTATGCGTGCCTGTGTTTTGTGTGTTTATGTATGTGTGTGTGTGTGTGCATATGTGTTTGCATGCCCACATGCGTATGCGTGCCTGTGTGTGTGTGTTTATGTGTCTGCATTCATGTGGCTGGATGTTTGTGCATGTGTGTGTGTGTGTGTGCTTGCTTGCCTGTCTTTATGTGTTTATGTGTGCTTGCCTGTCTGTATGTGTGCGACTGTGCGTGCGTCGATGTGTGTGGCGTCGCGTAATGCGTCAATGTGTGCATAATGCGTGTGTGCACGTGCATGTACTTTATGTGTGCAAATCACAAATGAGTGGGTATGGGTTAGGTTCATGCGGGCTCTTGAGACTAACATACCATAAATATTTTGTCATCTTGGGTGCAACGGTTCAGGTAGGGCTAGTTATTTAGGGGAGTGGCCACCAAGTTTCATGTTCCCTGGTGTTTCAGTAACCAGGGAATCACTGACCAAAATTGAAAAAAAAAAAAATCTTTTTTATATTTTAAATGACTTGTTGTCCTGATTCTTCCTGTGGATCTTAGTGGGCACTGAGGAAGCAATAATTTCATCGCTAGTTTTTCATGATTACCATTTCAATTGTTTCATATCAAAATTCACTACTTAATTATGTGTTTTATGTAGTTTGTCAAGGACTGGTTCAGACACGTCACATCCATAACGTGAAACCGTCACATCCATAACGCCAGTTTGTCCTACATAATGCATTACGAAAATGACGCATAGTTTCAAAAACACACTTTTTGTGTTCAGTCAAGTCTCCTTCATGGTACATATATCATAGTTTCGGCAGTTTCCTTTAAAATTCACAGAGTTTGTAGAAAACCTGTAATCTCTCACAAAAGTGTGTCCATTTCATGTCACATCCATAACGCTGATAAAATGCCTTGTATTCTTAGGATGAAATTGATTATATGAAATTTGAGGATTTCTCAGTATTCAGAGGACAGAGGTTGCATTAAAAGTTATGCAAATTAATTCACTGATACTAATTTTGCCCCCACTCTAAGGCATTTTGTTTACCAATATGAGTCCAATTGTCACATCCAAAACGCTGGAACTGCCCTGATGCAATAATGGGAATTCATCACATGTACAGTACACTGTAAATTGTATCTTTTCTTGCAAAGTAGTTTGTCTATAGATCAACTGTTGAGTTTCAAATTCAGTATTGTTGTTCAGCAATTACTAAACAACACCTTAAAATGTAGTTAACAGAGTTAGCACATTATGGATAATCTAAACATCTGTAGGCATACTAAAGGGGACTATCCAAGTAAAGTCTGACTAAACTAATTAGCCGGCTTCCATTGAAAATGAATGACTCCCTGTAACTTTGAAACTCAAGCCGGCGGCAAAGCAGAAAGTTGAAAGTTGGACAACTTTATGGTAATGAGCTATGACGCGGTTCAGTGGCAAACGACCAACAACATAGAATGCTTCCACGTCAGAGCGGCCAAAGCGTCAAAAGCTTCCCCGTACTTTTTGACAAGCGTCCTTGACAGGGCGGCCAGAGCTTCTTTTGCAGCTCAAGTCTACTGCGGTCTGTACGTACAGTAAGAATAAGTCTCAGTGCTCTGTAGGAGGTATAGAGTGAGTCTGCTCAAATGAAAACTGCTCAAACGAAGGCAAACTATTTAGTGAAGGGAGAGCAAAACAGCTGGCGGGGTATTTTGGTCTGCTGTGTGCCTGGAGCTCCTGTACTTCTGGACCTCACAAAGGGCCTGCCTGGCCCAGCCACATTTCTCAGCTGTCTCCGGAGCTGACAGCCATCGGGAGCCTCCCTGGCAGGCCGACTTCAGAGAGGTCTTCATCTCTCAGAGAGAGAGAAAGAGAGAGCTCTGTCTGTCTGTCTCTCTGTGTGACAAGAGAGATAGAGAGTATGGAAAGACATAGAAGGGATATACTGTACATACAGGGGTGCAGCTACCCATTTTTTGAAGGGTATGCAGCCCCCCCCAATAATAATTATAGTGGATGGAATCCACTATCTTGAAATCTCCTGGCTTCTTCTTATTACAGTGAAAATGCACTGTACTGTTCTTCCTAGGCTTCTTATTATTATTCCGCTTACCACTTTTTCCATAGACGCAATTTCTCTTGAACAGTTTAACTTAGAAACTTCATTCAAACTTTGTAACGTAGGTCTTCAAACAGATCGGGTTGCTATGTCTTTTCAACTTTGAAACTTTTATACTTTTTAAACTATTAAAGAAAAACTTTTTAAAAATCCCCATAGACTTAACATTGCCGATTATGACATCATAATACGGCCATTAAGCAATTAGAATCCTATGGCAGGTGTTCAGGCCACCTGGATCAACTGCCAGTCTCAGGCTCTGCCAAAAACTGTTTCAAAATAAAAGTCCCTACAATATTTCACTATTAAACAATTTAACCCTTTAAACTACTGAACTTTTTAACTGTTCAGCCATTGTAACTGTTACTTGTCATCAACTATGACTCCTACCCACTGTAGCTAGTTAGCATGGTTAGCATAGCTAACATTGTTAGCATTTTTAGCAAATCTGCTAAAAATGATTAGCTAAGTAACATGGTTAACATAGTTAGCATGTTAGTTAGCATTTTTAACAAAACTGCTAAAAATGATTAGCTAAGTTAGCTAAGTAACATGGTTAGCATAGTTAGCATGTTAGTTAGCATGGTTACAGTGGGCATCGCTTTCAAATGACCACTTCATTCGCGCATTACGCGGCGTGAAGCTGCGTGAAGCTTTAGTACCACTTTCAGCCACTGTGCGTCGCTCTGCCACTGTTCATCGCTCTGCCTGCCGTCCCTTACATAATTGTTGCCGAGTAATCCCAGCCCTACGAATTCAATAACAAAATAAATCATGCATAATTAAACATTACCTCGATTTAGGCTACTTGAATATGGCTTAAGGCTTGACTACACGAAAATCGAAATCGAAATTTGCTGTCTACATTATTGTCAGTGTTGGGATTAAGCAACTTCATAAAATCAAAACAGTGGTGTGATAATTGAGCCAGTAGAGAAATAACTGTTCAGAATTAATCTGTAGCCTTGGGTAGGCTTCTGCAGAAAACAATGTTGTTGCCGATTTAATACTATCTGGCGGTTTTTTAACAGGCTTCATAATGGGAGGCTTAGACAACTATGACCCATGTTTTGGTTTAGGTAAATTAATTTGCCCTGCTTCTTGACTGCAATGTAGTCAATTGACTGCTTGACATGTCATTTTTATTTTTCTGTACAATAAACAATTACATCTGCTTTATGCCGCAGAATTATATTCATATTTGGCTGACTGCAGACGCGCCACTTCCCTCCCCATATTCCAAGATTAAGATAGTATGAAGTGCTTTTTGTATAGGCTACTATCATAAAAAAATAGTTAAAACGAATAGCTATTTGCAATTTGACAAAACACTGGTCCTCATTTTGCGAATGCGAGGACGATATGAGCCTGTTGCATTTAGTTAGATGTCCGTGTCACGCATAATGTTTGAAAACCACTGGCTCGTAATCACAATAATTTAACACACGACAGTTGGATAACCTACTTCATCATGTCCCCATGCCTACATTTTTGTGAGTAGCATAGAGATCGTTAAAAACAATAAAGTATGGCTCTCCGTTTGGGACATTCGAATTTTTTTTAATAGACTACCGTCGAAGATGCTGACTTGCAAAAGCCTCGGGATAACACGTTATCTACACTATCATCAGTCATGCCCCTTGATCAAAGTGGGGAATGAAATAAACGTTTGAGAACCACTGGCTTAACAAGTTACCTACAGTCCAGAACACAGAATCTGTTGCAATATTCTGATGATCGGCGATGATATCGGCAAATGTTTGTTTTCCAAAGTAAGAATTTCACTTCACCATGCACCTTCGACAATACCTGGCCTACCTGGTATCATTACAAACATTATTCTGTGTCCTAAAACTGGCATATTTTATGGCATTGTGTCATGTAAGTTTGTTGCAAAATCTAGAGAAATGTGTGAGGTGGTCAGCGGGGGACAATTGAGACACACATTGGATTGTGTTATTACTTGAACATTCCACACTATCCACAGCTGTGGTAGGCCTATCAGGGGCAGGAGGATTACTGTCAGCGCAGGCTTTATATAAAATTCTTCAACAGAAGGCCTCGAATGTTGTCTTGTTTGTGGGCGCTTTGCTTAAGCTTCTGTAATTTCGGCTTCATTGAAAATGAGGGCTTCCCTCAATGACCCTCGAGAATAAATAAAGGTTGAATGAATGAATGAATGAAGGCTTGCCCAAAATAAAGGCATGTGGTTTCGCAGCCTACAGTAAATAACAGACCGCTTAAAATAATGCGTTATGATGCTTTTTTTGAGCAAGATGTTTTTGGTACCCTCGCACACTGCATGTTCTTAAATAACAATGATCATCAGTAATATTCGACCATTAATTTGGGTAAATGGGCAAGCGTGACCACCTTGATTGGCTGATTGGCTGATGATTTAATAGCGGGCATGATTCCAAACACCTCCCTTACGATGATGAGTGACAGGTCTCAGAATCGTCGCTACACAAGGATGGAAGATGATGAATAACTGGGGCCGTAGGCTATTCACAAAGGCTTTTATCTTACTACTAGGAGTAGGCTACTCCTAAATCGCACTTAAAGATTTTTAGATTGGAGTTTTCTCTTAAAAGTTATTCACAAAGCCTTTCAGACAACTCCTAAACTAGGAGTGAGTCTTCGTGGCTATGGATGGCGTCATTACTCATGCACGAGCTTGACTGGAAGTGACCACCTTGATTGGCTGGACGATTGTAGCGGGGAATTCCAAACACCTCTCTTCCGATGATGACTGACAGGTGACAGGTCGGAGAATCGTGCGCTACACAAGTAGTGCGAAGGACAGAAGATGATTAATAACTGAATAAAAGGCCTAGCCTAAATGAATAAAGAGTAAAGGCAAAACAAATAGCTTAGTAGCCTAATGAAACATAGGCCTATGGATTGATGCAGTAGCCTACCTTTGCAACATTATTAAATGAATCTGTCACCATATCCCTAGGCTACGTTTGCAAAGAGGAGAACATTTTAATTTGATTCACAATGAAAGCGTTACATTTCATTTACATGTTAACAATGAGTAGTTTTGGTTGTTGTTGGTGGCGTTATTGCATCCCTTTTATGAATGCAAAATTCATTCCCTCGCGATTGGAAGCTCCTGTTAGCATAGGCTATTTCAAAACATCATAGCGTAAAATGCCACAAAAAAAGCTGTTTATGAATAGATCTTAGTGAGTTAGGAGTCCTCTCGACTTAAGCTGTCCCAGACTTAGGTGCTTCTTTTAGGTCTAAAATGCTTTCGTGAATTACTTTTTGTGAAAAATTAGGAGTCCTAAAGTTAGGGTGACACGCCCATTATTTTTTAGGAGTTGCTCCTAAATTTGCCAGTTAGGAGCTACTTTTAGCCTTAAAATTCTTTGTGAATATGGCCCCTGAATAAAAGGCCTAGCCTAAATGAATCAAGGCAAAACAAATAGCCTAGTAGCCAAATGAAACATACGGATTGATGTAGTATCTTTGTAACATTATTAAATTATTCTGTTACTATGCCTACGTTTGCAAAAGAGAACATTTTAATTTGATTCACAATAATGTTACATTTAATTTACATGTTGACAATGATTAGCCTAGTTTTTGGTTGTTGTTTGGCGTTATTGCATGTTATGCCTACAATGCAAAATTGCTTCCTCGCGATTGGAAGCTCCTGTAGCTGCATAGGATTTCAAAACCGCAGGTTTGTGAATAGGTCTGTGAGTAAGGAGTCCTCTTGACTTCTTTTAAGCTGTGAGGTGGGAAGGTGTGATTTTTTGGGGAAAGGGCGGATTAACTGGGCACAATTGTCTGATGGCCCCCTTCCCCCCCAGCCAAGCGTGAATCGGTGGTTAGTTAATAGGCCTATCGTGAAGATTTTTCCTGCCATCTAAGGCACGAGCGCATCTGTGAGGCCAAGCCTCACCAAGTAGCTCGTTTGTTTACAACTAACATTCCATTTAATTAAACTGCTTTATAGGCTATGCGAAATAGTTTTCAACATTTTGAATATTAGTGTCGAATTGAATTGAAATGTTCTCAAAGTAGCCTTATGGCTGAAAGCTGCTTGGGACACACCCCGTCAAGCAATATAACCATACAAAGCGCTTCCTGCACTCATTGTTTCAAAAGGAGTAATTTTGGCTTTGTCAGAACTGAAGAGCTGTGGATGACACGGCATTGCCAAATGAAAATAAAAATTAGCATAGCATAACAACACAACACAGACCCCGCTTCTCTCGCGTCAGTCACTGACATGAGCGAAACACAGAACCCGCTTCTCTCACGGCAGTCACTGACAGTAACCTAGAATAAATGCATGGGGAAAAACACTTCCCCATGACAAAGACTATCGTAAAACACTGAAAGTTAATATTTTGTCACTAGCAACATTCATCTGTCCTTTGTCAAATGTATTATGTTCCAAAGTACCCTATCGTAATTCTGCTTCATAAAGTTGAACAAATACATTTGCTTATTTCAGAGAAAAATATAAATAGCCAGTCTACAGTGCAGAGTTGGTAAGTTATGGTAGGCCAACTTGCAGTGAACATACAAACAGGGGAAATTATTTCTCTTGCAGCTGAGTAGCCTCAGGTGCGCCGCGTGGGCTATATAAGGCCGAACATGCAAGCGCCAATGAATCGTGCTCTCCACGACAATCAGCGCCGTTAAACTTAAATAGGTTAACATCACTCTAAGTTAAGCCTTCAAGCAAAGGAAAACGATGATTTGAAGACATCTGTTTCGTTGGAAGGGCAAAGGGGTAGCAACAGGGCAAAACAGAGACAGGCCCGATGGCAGGGCTGTTATGAGAGTATTAAAATATGGGATATTCACGGAAAACATTAAAGCGGCAAGACAGCGGGGAAAGTTCAAATACGTGATAAACACGGAAAAAAAGTTGGCATGCATTGTTTTCGGTCCCGTGCACAGGGATTATTTGTCATACTATTAATCACATATGATTATTTGTGAAATTATTGCAAACAGAGCAACACATTTGAAAAGGAAGGACTGGTACCATGCAAGCTCACGGGAAAGATTGATTTAAGAACGTTATCACAAAGTGTGTGGCTGTGGCGGGTGAGGAAGACAATTGGCAGGGGAGGGTCATGTATTTTTTAACAATTCTGTCGGAGGGTCATTGAACAATTTCTAGCAGGCAAGAGAGGGTCATGCAACTTCCAACTGAAGCACTCAAAATTCCTCGGTGGCCCCTTCAATAAATAACGATCAGTCCCTAGATTGCTGCTGGGCTATATGTCTTGGTTCTGTTAACAACTCATTGTCAAGCGATAGCCTATCTGCGGTTGCATCCATTACAAACAAACATGCAATGTGAACGTCTGGGATTGGGGAGAGCACTAAATGCTCTACTGAATAAGCCACAAAGTCAAACCTTTAAATGAAAAACACTCTTTAATAATCCAAAAAAAATAAACCGCTAATGAAGTAAACTTGTGACCATCAAAAATGGTTTATCGCTTGTAACTCCATTGATACCAGGGCGTAACAGGAAGGCATTTGGCTGAGCAACGGAGGTTAATATGCTCCATGTTTTGTCCAAATGATGACTGTCTATCATCTTTGCACTTTCGGAGAAAACCGGAATGTTTCATTCGTCCCGTTTCAATCGTCCGGTTGTAGGCTACCTACTCAAAGCGCAGATAGAACCTTATTATTCTAAGGTAGCGAAATAGCGTTCAGCATGATTCATTAATTCCCCTGTTAAAGTGTTCTCCTTTGTAGTTTGGTTTCGTGATAGCCTATGATAAGCGGCTTATGGCCAAATATGTGAAAACGTTAAAATACAGTAGGCGATAAACCCGGAAAAAAGTTGACAGTGATTTTTCATAATCACTTTGGAGGGTCATAGAAAAATGTATTGCTGGCGAGGGAGGGTCCGTCGTTTTTTGGACTAATGCTCCCAAAACTCCTCCGGTAGCCCCTTAAATAAATAACGAACAGTCCCTAATGAAGTAAACTTGTGACCATCAAAAATCGTTTATCGCCTGTAACTCCGTGATAACAGGGCGTAACATGAAGGCATTTGGCTGAGCAGCGGAGGTTAATACTCTATATTTTGTCCAAATGATGTCTGTCTATCATTGTTGCACTTTCGGAGAAAACCAGAATGTTTAATTTGTCCTGCGTCTCTCTGACTGCAAGCGGGATTCACTCGCAGTTAACCAAATATTTCTTTATTAGGGCAGGGCAGGCATATTTCTGGCTATTACATTATTTCTAAACCAGTCTGCTAAAGTCTATAGTGAAGTCTGTGTAGGGTTTTCCAGGCTCCATTTCTTTTTTTTGAGACACCCTGCTCACTTGAGCCATCTACCGGTTGTTTGGGTTGTTGCAGCGTCTCACTGGAAAAATACAAATTAAAGTTCGCGTGATACAGCGTGATCCCCGCAGCGGACCCATGAGTGAAGCTGGCCAAGTCGAAGCACTGCCCACTGTAGCATAACTGCAAAAAATGATTAGCTAGGTTACCTAAGTCACATGGTTAGCATAGTTAACATAACTACTAAAAATGATTAGCTAGGTTAGCTAAGTCAAATAATTAGCATAGTTTTAGCATGTTAGCATTGTTAACATGTTAGTTAGCATAACTACTAAAAATAATAAGCTAGGTTAGCTAAGTCACATGGTTAACATAGTTAGCATTGCTAGCATAGTTAGTATGTTTAGTAAAACTGCTAGAAAACGTTAGTTAAGTTAGCTAAGTAGCATGGTTAGCATTGCTAACATAGTTAGCATGTTTATCAAAACTGCTAGAAAACATTAGCTAAGTTAGCTAAGTAACATGGTTAGCATTGCTAGCACTGCTATAAAACATTAGCTAAGTAGCATGGTTAGCATAGTTAAAAATCTTAGCATAACTGCTAGCAAACATCAGAGCCATTCCAACTTTCAGTTATCGTCAAATATCTACCTTTTAAACTATTTACCTTCAACTTTTAAACAGTCTACTTTTAAACTATCATAAAACTATCTATTAAACTAGCTGTCTATCAACAACTTTTAAACTATCTACATTCAGCTTTTAAACAGTCTACTTTTAAACTATCAACTTTTATTAAGCTATGCAACCACCATGTCTATCCTAGCATCACTGTAGTAACTATCTCTGTATTATCTGTTTTAACTATACATGATATTTTACATCACAACTTTAGCATTTTCATGCACTGGTAATTCCTTGGAATTGCATTTCTAGTTATTATTATAACCTTTTCTTTTTACCTTTTCAAGAATTAATGTGACTCTAACCACTTAACGTACAGACATGTTGAAATAACCGTTGTGAAGGTCTGGAGTGGGGCAAGAGAGTTATTTTTTCAGATTTTTAAAACGGTTTATACTTTTTGAGAAATAGGGGATTAAAAATGTTAAAAAGCTCAATTTCCCCCCTTAGACTTCAAAGGCTGTGATGTCATAATGGCCTAAAGGCAGCTGCGCTTGTTAAGCTCCCAGAGTAGTTCCCGGGCTATTTAGAACACTGACACAGGTGTCACCTGTGAAATCAACTGTCTCTGCTTCTAATGCATACAATCTGGTGCTCCCTAAAACTACACATCCTGTTTAAGTGTTTCCCGTGTGTCAAAATAAGTCACAGCCATATCTCATGCTTTGCGCATTATATCTCCAGAACGGTTTGACGCATGTACTTCAAATTTGGTACAAGTGTTTGTATGGACTCAAAGATGAAGTGAGTTGATGTTGGAGGTCAAAGGTCAAAGCTCAAGTCAATTAACACTCTGAGTGTGATATCTCAAGAATGTCTTGACATACATGCCTGAAATTTGGTATGAGTATTTGTATGGATTCAAAGATGAAGTGAATTGATGTTGGAGGTCAAAGGTCAAATGTCAAGGTGAAAAACACCTTGAGTGTTATATCTCAAGAACGCCTTGACACACAAGGTCTTTTGGTACGAGGGTTTGTATGAACTCACAGATTAAGTGATTTAATGTTTTTTTTCCAGGAATTTCCCCACCAACTTTAGCAGCTTTCCATCCACTATTGTAATTCCTCTGGCATTACATTCTAGTTTACACTATTAGTGTGTATTAAATATATATATTTTTTTAAAGAAATTCTGCCAATTTCAACTTGAAGTATTGTTAAATGGTGCATAAATGGTGTCACTTTAAGAGAGTATAAACGGTTCTCATAACTTCCTTTTGCCAGCTGTTACTCACAAAAGATATATGGCTGATCCAACTCCTTTGTTTACGCCACAATGACAGCACAATATTAAGCTATTAATATTAGGATTGTTAGGAAATGGAAACATGTAGGCCTAATGAGTTGTTGCTAGCGTGACATTTCACTTTTTGCGCCACTGTGTACATAGGTGCAGATGGAGTTTAAAAAAAGAGAGGGAAGAGAGAAATAGACAGAAATGCAAGAGAAAAAAAGAATGGAGTGGGAGGATACAAAAAGGGAGGAAAATATGACATACATTACTCTGGAAGAGCAAGGACACATACACTCAAGACTTCATGGCCGGAGTTAAAAAGCTAATGGATGAGAAGAGGTACTGGTATATGGGACTATTTGGTTTTTCCCCTTTGAAAACTCAGAAATTTGTGCAAAAGGCTTTTAAAGCATTTGTCACTGGGTTTGGATTACGACTCTTTGATCATGTTTTAGGGCTCCGCCTGCAACTCAAGGACTCCTAAATGAAACAGAGATGCTGTGCCTTCCCAGGATGCATCACTTCTCTGATGAGCTCACCTTCAAACACTCAAGTTTGCTAGGATCTGATACTCTAATACCTTTGCACTGTAGCTTCTCAACATTGTGCATGTCTGTGTTATAAATTATTCAAATAGAATACTTATGTCTAGCCAGGCCCCTCCCGCCTAGTATCTCTCCTCATTTTAATTTTACAGAGGACTCTGGCTCCTCTCAATGCGTTTACTTTTCCTCAATGGCGGGCTAATCAGCGTTGGTGACTATATGGCGTTATTTTCTAAATCGAAAGCAGTTGTGGTAAACATTAGTCAATGCCTGCAAACATCAAAAGGTTTAGTCGGAAGAATGTGAATTTATATTGCAAAGATAAATACAAAATGTCCTGACTGTAGGGTTGGGCACCGAAACACGGTTCTAATATGGCACCGGTGCTGATGCAAATGGTAGTAACTGCATCGAATAACGTGGATTTCGGTGCCTCATTTCGGTGCTTAAATCACGTTTTTTTTTTTTTTTTATACGAGGCATCATTGCATGTCATGCACCATCTCTAACGTCTTGCTCTGATAGCAACACATCCAGATACAGTTAGCTAACATAAACACTGGATGTATTTACCACATAGGCGAGTGGACAGTGTTTGACAGCTTGCGTGAGCCCAAGTAGCTTACTTTAAAGATATCACAAGCTCCTGTCAAAATCTAGCAGTGGGCCTAACTACACACAAGCAAAAGGCTATGAAACAACATCAACAGTATACGTTACACAATGTCCTTGCTAATGCGCTAACTGGCATTTATTTGAAATGTTATCAGCAAAGTTGTAAGGTGAAAACTTTATTTCATGGTGTGTTCTAAACAACACAATGGCATGATATTAATCTTTCATGTGCATGAGGCCCATGTAGCATCACAATGAATATGAAGATAATGTTAAAAGTTAGCTGGCAAAAACATAAATAGGTTACATACCTGATGTCACTGAGCTGTCAAAGAGGCTACAGAACCATCTCTGTATGTTATCGCTAATTAAACTCAGCTGACCGGTGTTAGCGTATAGCCATAGTTGCTGTTAAAATGCCTACTAGGCTACTAGCGCTGGGAATCTAAACACTTCAACACCGACATAATGTAGCCTAATATGTTCAAAACTATTGCGTGTTATGGGGGAAGACATGACATTTTTTGAAGCATTTGGGAACACACTGAATTAACTGGAAAGTAGATTAGCTTGCTTGCAAATGTCGTTGTCCATGACCTGGCAGTTCTATGGCAAGTGGTTTTAACATACCTTATGGCAAACCGCCTACACTGGGTAAACTTGAAAGCAGAGCTTACCATTGTGTGTGCATCCATGGCAAGCTGTTTTAACATTTAAATGTATTATGCGTAGGAGCAATGAGATATTGATAGTCAATTGAATATAGTTCAATTTCATGTTCAAATTTGTCTTATCAATAAAAAAAGCAATGCATGCTTTAGAACATTTTAATTTAAAACAAAGTACTGGTTCAGGCACCGTTTCGGCACCGGCACCGTTTTAAAAGTATCGATTTAGCACCGGTATCAGATAAAACCCAAACGATACCCAACCCTACCTGACTGCCAATTTGGTTTATTAAGAATTTGTAAAGGTTAGGTGAAATAGGAAGGAATGTTAAGTATCCCTGATCAATGTGATTGGTTAGGCTAAGCCAATGATTTCATAGTCTATGGCCATTATGAAACATTTCCCAGTGGAGAGTACCCAGACTCTCTTCAATAAGTGAAATGAAGTAGTGAGTCTGGCAAAACCATGCTTAAATGTCAGTGAGCTATTTCAGATTTGCCGTTTTAACACATTGGCAAAGATAATTACAATCATGTTTTACGTCGCTCTAGAGAGTACATATATTAATGTGAACATTAATTTCCACATTTTTAGCATAAAGCTGCAAAAAAATCAAATTTGAAAAGCTCTGAATATTTTCTGAATGATTTGTGAATACCTACATGAGCAGTATTTTGAGATCTTTTAGCACCACTGGTAGAGCAAAGCTCTAAAGGTAAAAGTGATTGATATTCAGCACACACACATTCATAAACAAACAGACGCATGAACACACACACAGGAGTGAACACACGCACACACACAAGGAGCTGGGCTAGCATGCAGTGGCCTGAAAAGTTGGGGGTTCAATTCCTGTGGACCTTAACTTAATTGACATGTGTAAGTCGCTATGGATAAAATTGTCTGCTAAGTTAATGAATGTAACCTTTACAACTCATTTGTAAATGCTTTGAAAGGCATAGGAAGTCCTCACTTTAGATGAGCTCACAAAATATCCTCAACTAACCACTTGCAACTCCTGAATTAATCATGGATTATAGTATTAGGAAGTGGTTTATAAAACATTTATCCACACCTTAACTAAACATAGCCTACATGTAGGTGTAAATGGCTTCTTCTAAAACAGATAGTTCCAGTCCTTGATTGTGATTAGCTGAATCGTGTTCGATGCCATTGTAAAATCCAGCAAAAACATACACCTTGACCGCATTTCGTTCTATAATACTGCACTACCACAACTCGATACCAAAGTTAGAATAGCTGCGTCTGGAAGTTGCTTGGCAACCATTCTGATAGAGGAAATATATTTCTTGGCTAAAGAATGATTATCGTTACATTTCTCATTGCTGTGCCGTTATTTTATGAAATCTTGCCAGATATATGTAGTAACTGTTTTAGAAAAGCAATAAGCCAACTCAATTTACAACAGCTAAGGGGGTTTTTAGGCACTTTGCTTGCGGGTCGCATAAAGCATACTCCCAAGCATACTCCTATGACATTCTATAAAGCCCACCCCATGCTGGATAAGCGGTTGTGATTGGTTCCTGAGTGTTTAGTGATTTGGGGAGGATAGCCAGATGTTTGGGTTCACCCAGGCTACCAGGGAGTGTACCAATGAAAATATACTTTTAAGTTACTACTAGGATACTACTAAGTTACGGGTGGCGTGTAGTGGCTAAGGAGCTGGTAAAGTGGGAAAAAATAAATAAATAAAATAAATAAAAGTAAATGTGCTTCAGATAGAAGTCAGGTGTATGAAACACTTGTTGTTTTCCCAGACACTTTGTATTGGGCATTGGAACTTCTCATACCTTTTTTTTCCTCTTTTCTGCTTTTCTTTGAGGACCAGAAAATCCCGAACGAGTGCGGAGGGGGAGTGGCGATGGTGGTGGTGGTGGAGATGTGGGGAGTAATCATATTTGTTTGCTTTTCCCTTCGCACACTCTCCCACACATTGTCTTTGTGTTTCATCTTGGACGTCGAGCCCGATATCACAGATCTCTGGATGTCGGCGCTTGTTTTATTTACTGCCAGGGATGTGAGGAGACCTCCCCAAACTCACTCTCTCCCAGCCTCTCTCCCCATCTTGCTCCGTGAGAACCTCCTCCTCCTCCTTTCATCCTCTCCTGCACACCTATAAAGCAGCAGACACTACTGTGATATTGGCCGTGAACTTTTACATCGCTTACACTGCGAAAGTGGAACATCCAGAGTAAACTTGTTTGTGAGTGTGTATGTGTGTGCGTGTGTGTGTGTGTGTGTGTGTGTGCCTCTGTGGGTGTGACTTTTGTGACTTTTTCTGTGTTTGTGTGTGTGTGCATGTATGCACATGTGCCTCTGTGTGTGTGTGTGTGTGTGTGTGTGACAGTGTCGACTGCTTTACTCAGCTATTTCGGGCAGCGCGGCTTCTAAGACTGCTTAATTACACAACGGGCTGGGGTTATGAGTTTTGATTCTGTATGCGCGTTGCCAGACAATTTGCCGGAGATGAATCCCACGGCGAGAGACGGGGAGGGGGGGAAGGCAGGGCGAGGCAGATGCTGCTGCCGGAGAGTAGCATCGGGGTTCAGTGCAAGCTGCGCTCGCAGGAGAAACACAATAACAGCTGGTATTTGTCTGCCTCCCATTTGGCAAACTGCTGCATGCGTCTATGGGTGTGCCTGTGTTTGTGTCTGTATGTGTGGGAATGTGTGTGTGTCAGAAAAGTTAGGGTTAGAGGAGGATAGAAACAACATACTGTGATACTTTATGGTGTGTGTGTACGTGTGTGTGTGTGTGTGGATAGGGGTGTTCATTTATTTATGTGTTTGTAGAGTTTTTGGTGTGTATGCACTTTCACTGCACTCTACTATTCTGTTTGGTTGCATCTAATTAAATCAATTAGAAATAAAGAAAGAAAACCATGTAATCAGCACTAGAGGAGCTAACTACAGAAGTAAAGGCTGCGCGGCTGAAGGAAACACCACTGTCCCAAAACAAAATAAAAAAACACCCACCACAACTTGAACCACATTCTTTCCCTCCCCTTCACACACACACACACACACACAGTCTCTCTCCCTTAGACACACACACACACACATACACACACAGTCTCTCTCCCTTAGACACACACACATACACACACAGTCTCTCTCCCTTAGACACACACACACACACACAGAAAGTCCTCCTTTGAGCTCTCCTGCTTTCTAGCTCGCTCCCGAGGCAATGACCTCGGCGTGGCCAAGGACTATGGTCCACCAGCGGGGGGAAAAGATGGATTCGGCTGCCCGGAATGGAGCTGGATTATCTCTGCCGAGCAGAAGTTGGAAGAAAGGAGGCAGCGGAGCATCTCGGCGCGGCTGAAAAATGAGCGGCTGCGATACTATTTCTCCTTTAATTCACAAGGGGTGGCCTGGCTTCGGCCGCGATAAGCCGCAAGTGATCAACATCCTCCGAGTTGGATGTGACTGCCTCCCTCGCTCTCGTACCCCCTCTCCCTCTATCCGTGTCTCTCTCTATCATTCTCTCTCTTTCTCTCTCTCTCTTTCCCTCTCTCCAGAGCATAGCTCCAAATCCAGTGTTTGGAAGTGCTGGCTGATGATTTTTCTCTTTCTTTGCTGAGCACTGTGGGGTGGAGGAGAGAGTGATGGAGAGTAAAGAGAGAGGGAGAGAGTACCCCACACATGGTCAGCTGGCTGATTTATGGATATGGACCCTTTTCAGCTGGACCGACCAGCCTTCTCTCTCCTCTTCCCCCTGTTCTCCTCAACCCCCCAAAAGAGAGAGAATCCAAAAACCTTTCACTCCTTCCCCCCTCGTGCCACCCTCCTGCTCAGTCCATCTGACGGCCAAATTATTCTCTTAGCAACGAGAATGATCTACAGAGCCCTCTAAAGAGGAACAGACCACAGAGGGCCTCTGCTGGCTTGGCAGACCCAACAAAAAATATAAATCCTAAAACAAATAAACAAGCTGAGGTGATTTAATACAAAAATTAAACACAAAACAAGCGTAGCCTGGGTGTGTACTATGTTGGCTTAAACAAATTTATTTTATGACATTAGAAAAAATGCAATAATAAAAGGGCTTTTTTCAACATAGAATTTATTTCATTCATACAATAAAAAAAAACACATACTATGCATATATCCCCATGCCCTATTTCAGCATGCATATATTGTGTCTGACTGTACTCAGTCAGAGAAGGGTTGAGAGTATAGCAGGGTTGACTGAGGAGGCATAGCAGTGTTAGCGACACTTGGAGCCGTGGGCTCTGCGTGATGGAAAGCGGGCTGGCGTGCCATTGGGCCTGTGGTGCTGTTCGCCTCGTCGCAGGGGTGACTCTTAAGCCCCTCTTTGAACAGAGCTATTGAACCCGGCTTAGGACAGCCATGAATGATTGCGGTCTAAACTACTTTCGGATCAGGGGAACAGTGGGCTTGTGATGGTGGTGTGTACAGTATGTGTGTGTGTGTGTGTGTGTGTGTGTGCATTTGTGTTTGTGAGTTGGGCTGTAATTTAGGCCTTGTTCTCCAGACTCCCCGCAAGCTCCCCATCTTCTCAGCACCCCACAACCCCTCCCTCCCACGCCACCACCACTGGGTATCTGCTTCCACTGTTGTCACAAACAATGAGTGCTGCAGTCTCTCACACTCTCCGCCATGATTACATCTTCACCTCCAAAATACCAGCGTCCAAGCCTCCTTCATGGCTTGGCCTGCCTCGCTTAATTTAAGTGCACTAATTTATTCATCTCAAAGCGATAATTGCTCACCTTGCTCATCTGATTCAACGATGTCTCTGATTGGCAGATTGGGCTAATTGTGTTAACACTAGCAGGTACACTCCATGAGAGAGATAAAGGCTAATTCAGTCCTCCATTTTATAAAAGGAACAACAACTCAGACAAAAAGCATGACTCAGTGGTAGTTCTACCACTAACGGAAAATTGATGTCTGAATCTCCAGCCCACTCAATCTGTCCTGAATTCGAGTGACAACTTGTTTGTCTTTCATTGGGTCTCATTAACCTTGTGTTAAACTCGCTCCTCCAGAGCGACTGACACAAAGCTCTGCGCTGTTTGAGTGCTGCGCTCGCTTCATGGTTGATGGGCCACCGTCTCCGATGACTGAGGCATTCTCTAATCCGCATGAATTGCCTTTGGAGTTCTGACCTGCCAAACGCATCACTGTAGAATGAGGAGAATGAAAAAGAATTCCTGTTCATATAGGCAACAGAGAAGTACAGTAGAATAGCCATTCAACTAAATTCATGTTGCACATGAGGTTGAAATGTATACTGTAGGACATGTTCACATAGATGTAAGTATACACATACATGTACACTCCCACAGTCAAAATAGCCAACGTAAAGCGATATAGTGTATGTGTTGTCCCTTGGAATAGAACCAATGTCTATAGTGTGTTGCTAAGCCCATCTGCTACTATGACCTTGTTGTTCTTAGAGCGTTTTCATACCTATTTTGTTCCGAATCACGGGCTGAATCGATACATTTTTTCTCCATTGTTCCCTGGTTTCGTTTGTGTTCACATGGCAGCATTTATATCGGAACAAATTATATAACAAACCCACGTGAGATTAAACGTTGGTCTACAAACAAACACACGCGCGATTAAATTGTTCTCTGATTGGTGACATTTCACAGCAGAAGATACAGTAGGCTACTATCCCGCAGTCACCTAACGCCACATTTAACATAGGCTATTAAGAGTTCATGTGTGTGCATGAGTGTGTGCGTGTCCAAAGTCACAATACCAGCTAACCTACAGCATTGGCTGCACAAACTCCAGTGAACTCAGCAGGGGCATGATGCCCTGATGCATCATGCCCCAGTCCTGATGCCCCCCCCCCTGCATACTGTATATTCCAGACTTTTCAAGGGCCCTCTCTCCATTGGGGCCCTGGTAATCAGTCCCACTTCAGCGCCCCTGGATCTCAGGCTGTTCCACAAAGACCCCGGCGCATAGCTGCACTTGCTCTTCACCTCTCAGCACCTGTCGCCTCACAACCTCCTTAACAGGATTAGCTCAGTGGCATTTAAAACTTTTTTTTCCAATTGGCAACAATTTACATTCGTTGGTCATCCTTCCCGCTCTGTGCCCTCTCCCCACAGCCACCTTAAGGCCTCTTCCCATTATTAACAGACGAAGTGCAAAAAAAAAAAGAAGGCCTGATTTTTGGAGACCGAGGCCCATCACAGTCCATTTGCCAATAATGAAGCGGAGGATTCACGGGATGGACTTCCATCTCTGGCGAATTATGGAAAGGCTACACCGTGTTACTCCTTCATCGGGGGGCTCTGTCTCCTGTGGTCGGCCTGACATTTCCTGACGTTTATTTGTTTCCCCCGCACTCCTCACGCCTTGAAGGTCAGTGTTAAATTGTTTTAGAGCGTGCAAATGAGGCAGACTCTCTGTCCTTTTTTTGGTTCTGTAAAAAAAAAAACTGGTCTTGAGACTGGGGGCTCCTTCACTTTTTACACTTTCCTTGGGTTTGTTTCAAAATGCCCTTTGACCAAATCCTGGATCGTTGAACTAAACCCACATATTGTACATATTAACCTAGCTCTGCATGTAGTTGCAACTCCTCTGCAATGATGGCCTGAACAATGGATGAAGCAGCATCAATTGGAGAGATCTTTGGCATCTGATAAATAAATCGATAGGCCTACATCATATGCATATGCTTCTTTACAGCTTTACGATAATATGGAGGGACTTTTTTATTTTTTTTTTTTTTTTTTTAAAAAAGCTAATACCTTTTGAGCTTGTTAGCTCTCTGATGTATATGGTTTCATCGATTACCTAACTCGAATCCCCCAGCCATCACCCTCCACTGGGACCGAAACAACAATCGCTTTATTTTGCAAAGCTATTTTCAGCGCATCCCTCGGGCCACCTGCCAGAAGCTATCCCGAGGAAGCTCGCTGCTCGCGCCCATTTCTGGGTCAAAAGAACTCCTTATTGTTTCATCTAAATCAGGCGTGCACCATTCGTTCTGTAATCCCCTGGCTTGGCACTGTGTATTTGAATATTTCATTGAAGATGGATGGATACCTAATCTTAGCTCAGAGCTGTGGCATTTTGTCACCAGTTCATTTTCAAATCACTCAGACACTACCCAGCTCTCATTTCCTCTCTCTCTCTCTCTCTCTCTCTCTCTCTCTCTCTCTCTCTCTCTTTCTGTGAGGACATGCTCAGAGAAGCTGTCAAACTGGGAAATAGGATTACATCTGAAAATCATTATTAATGAACATGCATTACTATCAAAGATACAGGAGAGGCTTTCCATTTCTGCTAATTACTATCCAATACTGTGACTTTCTATTCATCCATTAAAGATCTATACAAAAGCTTCACAGGTCATATTAATTGATGACTGTGCATAATTTATCATGCTAATGTCTACATCTTGTTATGCGATGCTATAAGCCTGGTTAGGCATTTAACAGTATCTGTTAGACTTTTAACTATAAAATGTTATGTTAAATGAGTGTTTTTAAATGTTTATTTCAAAATGCCATGCATACCAACGCCCTTCCCAAAATGACCTTTAATTCATCAATATTCCTTTTGGCTTTATTTGAGTGAATTCGATATGCACACAGCCCCACTCATGAGGC
This sequence comes from Alosa alosa, assembly GCF_017589495.1. NCBI lineage: Eukaryota > Metazoa > Chordata > Actinopteri > Clupeiformes > Clupeidae > Alosa > Alosa alosa. The sequence goes on from NC_063212.1 coordinate 4,167,037, forward strand.
TGCAGACAGAGGGTTAGGTGTAGGGTGGGGGGGGGTGGACCCTAAAAGCCTGGCAGTCTACTTCAGACTTCTGGAGTCACTGACACTAATACCTCAGTGTGACTGAAAATTAGATTAGGCCTCCACCATGATGAAGCGTACTTTTGCAATTAGGAACTTGATAAGTTAATTCAGATGTAAATGAATCTAACGTGCAATCACTCTCTGCAGTCACTTAAGTTTTTGATTTTCAGAGAGAGTGAGAGATAGAGATGAAGAGAGAGAATGCCTCCTCATTGAAAAAAAAGCTTGAAAAAAGTAATGATTCATTAATCAGACAAAATGATTTTTATTACTGCGGTGAAATGACATTTAAGTCAAACTTAATATGTAACCACTTCGGAGGAAATTGAATTCATTGCAAGCATATCAAATCAATGTGAGATCACACACATGAAATATTCAAAACATTTAAATTTCACCTTTTTTCCCCTGAACAACAGAGCACCAAGGTTCAGTGCATCATGATTTATTCCTTTGTTGTGTTCTCCTCATTAAATAATTGATTGTTACATCCTAATTAATATCATTAGAAAGTGCCCCCCAAAACACAAATTGGGTACATAAAACAACTTACAGTTACCAAAAACTGAAGCGAACGCATGGTTTATGCATCGCATTAATCAAATATGAGGCCAAAGGATCGCAATTAAAATCATTAGATATGGATGTTTACAGCATGGTCCTGCCATGACCTTCACCTCCCGTCCAGGAAAACACAGCAGTGGCTTCAGGGCATAACTTGTTTGCTTTATTTTCCTGCCTCTTTTGTGAATAACAGAGATGCACAGAGGAGACGTCCTTGTTTGACACGTGCAACCCCACACGCCGCAGCCTGGTATCTGTTTGGGCAGGAGGCGGAGGCTGGAGCCTTGCAGGTGGGTTAGCCCTGATCCAGTCTGTGCTGTGTGGCATGCGCCACCGTAGGAGTTGGAAAAGTAGGTTGCGCGCCGGGGCCAATTCCCATTATCTCAATAATTCAATGCTACAAGCACCCAGTGCATCCAATTACTTTGCATAATAGGAGGTAGTGTAATGTATTTGGATGATGAGACATTTCTGTGTATTTGGTTTATTGTCCACTACATACTGTAGAAATAAAGCATTTTCTTGGGTTAGAGGTTTGGACGGATTTGGGTTGGAGAGCATAAAGAACACTCATACTGTACATAATTAAATAAATGTGCTAAACTACAATTATCAGGTAGTGGCAGTCTGGTTTCCCCTTGTTTACCATGCATATAACAGTGGGAATGAAGGGGTTTTTGTTATTTCTCTTTCTGGCCAGTAGTGGAGGGGGGTTGAAGGATCCTTAGGATCCTGCCATTGTTAGATTATGCTGCTTTGGACAAAAGTGTCTGCTAAACACCAGACACTTTCATTTTTATGATTTTCCCAGCTTTTCTGGGCTCGTTATTAATAAAGTGCTGTTATGTTATGAAATCACTTATTTGTGGTGGTTAGAACCTCAAAGGAGAAATGATGACAAGATCAACTAAGATAAGAAGAAAACCAAACAAATGGGAAGCAAATAGTTTGTTCCTGCTGAACTTTCCTCTTCGCACCTTCCCCTGCATTACTAGATGATGAAGTTTGTGCCAGAACACCTTGTGTGAAGCCATCCATATCAGAATTACAGGTTAAAAAAAAAACCAAAGTGACATTTTTTTTATTTCCTTGCTTCAAAGCGGCAGTGACATGCTAGCAATTAAAACTGAAGTGAGGTGTGTTTGTGAGTGTTCATGTGTGTGTGTGTGTGTACGGCAGGTTGTCAAATCCTGTTAATTGCTCTCTTCCTGCTGGTTTAAAGTTTTGACTCCCCACCCACCCCCCCTCGGCCGCCCCCTCCAAGCTGTCACCACACGTACATTATTTACTGATCTAAATGAGAGAAAAACGTTTCGCCGACATTAATGACATCAGTTACCAGGAGGAGTGGATACAGAGCGAGAGAGAAGAACAAAAAGAAAATAAGAAAAGAAAAAAAGATCTTCCAAACTAATTAATGTCAAAGTAGTTTCTGTTGTGTGGAACTTCTTGGGGTATTATGAACCTTGGACCCCACATACTTAGTCTGTGTCTTTAATTGTTATGATATTCTTAGTAAGTCCTGGGCCACCAGAAACAGAATCAGACTGATGTGAGCTGGATGTTTAAATGTGTTTTTTAAATGTTAAACGTTTTTTTTTTAATTATTTAAATGTTTAAATTATATCCTGTGTTGTAATCTCAAATATACACAGCAGAGGTGTTAAATTCCTATTGCTATAGGTAGGGGATTATAGGTATTGCTATAGGTAGGGGATTATAGGTATTGCTATAGGGGATTATAGGTATTGCTGTAGGAGATTATAGGTATTGCTATAGGAGATTATAGGTATTGCTATAGGTAGGGGATTATAGGTATTGCTATAGGAGATTATAGGTATTGCTATAGGTAGGGGATTATAGGTATTGCTATAGGAGATTATAGGTATTGCTATAGGTAGGGGATTATAGGTATTGCTATAGGAGATTATAGGTATTGCTATAGGTAGGGGATTATAGGTATTGCTATAGGTAGGGGATTATAGGTATTGCTATAGGAGATTATAGGTATTGCTATAGGTAGGGGATTATAGGTATTGCTATAGGTAGGGGATTATAGGTATTGCTATTGCTATAGGTAGGGGATTATAGGTATTGCTATAGGTAGGGGATTATAAGTATTGCTATAGGAGATTATAGGTATTGCTATAGGTAGGGGATTATAGGTATTGCTATAGGTAGGGGATTATAGGTATTGCTATAGGAGATTATAGGTATTGCTATAGGTAGGGGATTATAGGTATTGCTATAGTTAGGGGTTTATAGGTATTGCTATACAGTAGGTAGGGGATTATGGCATCAATGTAATGCCTAATACTGAGAATCAGAACCCAGAATCTGAGAGTAAAAACTGATGAGACCAAGATCCGCCCTTCAGCATCCGGCAATACATCCCGCCCACCTGCTGTCAAAGTCATGCCAAAACTCAAGCAAGAATCTTGAACTGAGAGAACTGAAACTAAATACTAAATTAAATGGTTACACATTTGACATATAATGCTTGTAAAACATCAGTGACAGTGCTCTTGTTTAAAGAACGTTATGCAAAGCAACCTTCAAGGACAAAAAAAACATCAAGGACAGAATAGTTATCGAGAGCATTTCACTTGGGTTATCAAGCAGGCACATTCTCTCATTGGTGTTTTGTTGAAGTAGGCCCACAACACCTCCAGAGGACTCGACAAGTGATGTCTGGCATCCCGTGATGGATGGTGATGGTTTGTGACTTATGATGGATAAGGACACGTTACAAACATCAACAAGTACCACTCCAGAAACACAGCAACAATATTAGACATGTAACTTACTCATTTCAGGTCATATCAATTAGTTTGTGAGCACTTTGTCAGCAGCCTCAGATATGCAGTTACACTTTTTACAGTTCTTTTTCAGTGATGATACTGATCATGTTTACAAGGAATGGCAATTGCATGAATTCTGAAGAAAGAATAGATAATGACATGATTGAATTGATCATTTTAAAGTGTCTGAAAATGTGTGTGTGTGTGTGTGTGTGTGTGTATGTGTGTCAATGTTTTTGAAAGAGCAAGATACAGTGTTAAGATGAGCCACAGCACCAGTCACCCTTGAGTGATGTCGTCCTTCAGCTATGGCGACTTGCACGGAAGTACCTACTAAGCAATTTATTTAAAAAAAATGGTTTAAATATCTTTCTAACTCGCCGTTGCCTTCTTAAGAAAAACCCAGGGACAGCACTTTCTCTCTCTTTCAGTCCCTCTCTCTTAAACTCTTAAATCACATAACTTGATTTGCAAGCCTTTTTCTCAAAAGAAAGCACTTAAGAAGTAAATCTTGGCATTAAAACCGGTACATTTTTATCTTGCATAGACAGTAAGCCTCCTTGCTCCCCATTCAGTCAATGGTAAATTGCCAATTATGGTGGTAATTCTTGGCCACCATGGCACACAGACGTATAGAGGCCGTGATCTGTTGCAGAGCTGGTTGCCTGTCGGATATGACATAAGGGTTAGTGTGTATTTCTTTAGCACTTAATTAATGGGCAATACCTTCCTCTGCGGAGATGTAGTCCCTTTATTTAAATTGATATATTATAATACCCGGGCGTCTTAGTGGAGAGGGTAGAGGCTTGGGATTTTGAGAAGCAAATCTATTATTAAAATAAAAGTAATATCAATTTTGATTCCATTTTTTTTTTTTAATTTTGAGTCCATAGCTAATAGAAGAATTAACTGTTCATCTGCTTTGTGTAGATGACTGGTAAAGTGTATGGATTTATGTGTACAGTATGTACATCGAATTATGCTGTCAATTCTCACCTTCAAATTAAAAACAAGATTCTGTTGATCTTCATGATCTTCACTACTTTTCGAAAATGTGAGGTGTGTGTGTGTGTGTGTGTGTGTCAGGGCACACATTTGCCATTGCATATAAGGATTTCTGTCCAGAGCTCTGCTTATTCCCCCTTAGCAGCCTGGTATGGAAATAATTAAATTCCTTCTCATGTGGCCCTCAGCAAGAAGGCCATTGTTATGTTATTATGACAGTGCAGACTCAAGTAGGCAATGCTAGAGTACCTCCTTTCTAATTTTCCATTCAGTCTGCATAGCCTCACTCATGTCTAAACAACACGCTCATTTGCTAATGGCTGGTAAAACAGCCAGGATAGGTCTTGCCCTGGGACATTGAGTATGTCAAGTTGAAGTTGTTCCTCCTTAAATCAATTAAAATACAGTGTATGAGCTGGGTGCACAGGGATTGCAGCAATTAGTGAAATTAGCTTGAAATAAATAAATAAATAAATGCTAACAACATTGCAGAAACAATAACAGAGTTGTGCATATAAGGCTAAGATCTGGGTTGTTGTTAAGGATGTTTACCTTAAGGGACAGTATGGTGATTGGGAGTAATGTGTTCCAAATACTACACTCTTAAAACAAATGTGTTGTCCTATATCTGGACACAAAGATGTGTTAAAAAACAATGTAAGTTGTGTTGTTTTCAACACATTCGTTTTTAGAGTGTACATACACCTATGGTACACGTGCTGCACCCCATAAAACATGTGAATGACAAGCAATGGATCAACTGATTGCAAAATCCATTGATCTCAACCGCTCAGAAAATGCTGGGAATATCGAACACTTCATTCTTCTTGTACTCCTTTTCTTGTACTCCTTTTCATCTTTCCCTCAGTTCTCCAATTTTTGCCAAGCTATCGATCTCATGGGACTTTTTATTGTTGTTGACCAGAATCCACAACATTGTGGGTAATGCCACATGTCGGACCACAATAAACAATCAATGCCACTGCATGGGGAAATGAGCCGCTCTCGCCAGAAATTGACCCACAAAGGGCCAAAATACATATATTAGGGCCAATACATAATACTACAATACCTTTAAGGGCAACGGAACATTTAACTACAGACAGTCTGAGTGGAATTTAGTGGAAGTGTGACTTACTAGCTAGAGATAACGTTCAGAGAGGATCTTATATTTTCATTTTTTAACAGTAGAGAATTTCCCCATCTAAGCACCTGCTAGAACTTTTTGAGGCTTGCTTAGATTGGTGCGGTATTGCCATAATGGCAGTCTACTTTTAGCTGTGATACCTTAATTCCAAGATATTACTTCCTTTCATCCCTATCTCTATGACGTCTGATATTCCTCCATGAGGTTTCTATCATTTCTTCTAAACCCCCTCTTTCCAAGTCCTTTCCCATCCTCCCCCTGTCTCTCTTCCTCTCACTCACTCCCCTGTCTCTGAACAGAGCACACTGTAATGTAGTGCTGTGATGTAGACAGTTGCCCCAACCCTTAGTCAAGCAAACACAACACACAAGGGCACCCACAAATTCTTCAAAAATCCACTACATTTAGTTCACTGGGATACTGATATTTATAGTATGTACTCTCTGCGTCAACTCCAGGCTCTGAAAGATAGAAAGAAATTGTACATTTGTGTACAGTTGAGTTGTGTACAATTGTGTTTGCACCACAGTGCTACAGTGGTGACCTAACCGCCCAACTGCAACACTGTGATATTGGTTAGATTAGATTCAACTTTATTGTCATTGTGCAGAGTTTGTGTCTAACCAGAAGTGCAAAAAAACAGAAAAGTGCAATGTGATATAAAGTAGTTGGTGCATAGACAGGACAAAATATATAGTGTAGTGTACAGTTGTTTTCAGAAGGTGGTTTAGAGTAGTATAAATGAAATATAAGTATGTCCAGTGTACTAGCAGTAACCTTATAAGAGCAGAATAAATATGGCTAAGTAATATGAGCAATGTATAAACAACATGTACAGATATGTGCAATGTAGTGGCAGCACCATTAGTAGTAGTAAGAACAATATATAGGTACATGTATGTGCAGTGTATAAACAGAATATATTACAGAAGAACGGAATAAATATAGATATTTAATATGAACCATATTGAAACCCGAAAACCAACAGTGTGGCCATAGTTACAATTGCTAACTCTCCCTCCCTCCTGTGCTTCATATAATCTGCAGACTCATTCATCATTACACTCAAAGTGTTACTAATGGAAGGCAGCATAAAAACCTTTCTATTGTTTCCATAGATTCCATATGGATTACATGCACAGGCTAACACCAGACCCTCTAATCTCAGTTGAGATTAAAAATGGGTCTAGGGACCTTTCATTCACTTCTGATCTCCAAGTGAACACCAGTGAACATGTCTTTCTTGTAAACGAAGGTTTTGAAGTTGTTTACACAATTCCAAATTAAATACACGTCTAAGTAGTTTCACACTGGCGCTATCAGCGTAGCCATTGTTTGTGTTGAACAGCACAGCAAATTGTAGTCCTCTGTCTGTTATCATATAGAGACCGCTACGTGCAGGATAAGTGGTTATGATTGGTACCTGGGTTTTGGGTGATGCGGATATCGGCTTGGGAATGTTTCCAGACAGACATGCAGTAAATTCAAATTTGCTAACATCTTTGTCTGGGTTCACCCAGGATACTACACAGACACATCAGCACAGTAATCCACACGATCATGACAAATTGAATATGAATATAATGAATGTGTAACAAATTTATAAATGTAAGGCATTAAGGCATTAAATGGCATTAAATGCTGTTATGCTTGTGACACGTCCAAAAACACATCCTTGACTAGGTGAGACCACTTATTCACCAGTGGTATTTGATAAGTCTTGCTACTTTGGTTTGACCAGCCCCCAGAGCAGTGACATGAGTTTTAAAATGTACTAATTGAAGGTGCCATAAGTTGCCATGGCAGTTTTCAGAGATTTAGTTGTCCCTTTTTTCATCACAATATTTCTCTCTCTTCAGATGTCTCACACAGCCGGCATGTTTTGGCACCAGACAGAGGTGTAGCAGGTAGGAGGCACTCTTGGAAGTGAGATATTTCACACGTCCATGCTCTCTCTCTGCAGTGCTCAAAAATATAAACGGCTCGATGACCATGCTGTCACCTAGCCGTGAAAACAAGTGAAGTAGGGTTCTAATTTGATAGCTATGAAGTGCCATTTCAACAGCTGGCTTTTTTACAGTTATGTACTGTACATGTCCTTCAGTTATTTTAGCACGCTCTGGAACAGCTCACATACAGTGTTCTCTGAGAGCGATGGTGGTGCCATCCGCACGGCCAAGGTACATTAGTGCCCTTCATCCTGCTGCCTTTCCGCACCCACACACACACACACACACACACACACACACACACACACAGACACACACACAGTCACATTTTGCTGAAATTAATCACCATCACTTGGTATACAATTAAAATATGCCAAGTAAACACCAATAGCGAAAGCTTGGCTAATTCTTCAAACGTAACCTTTTCCACCCTTTTGCATGCACAACCGTGTCCAACAGACCACACTGGGGAAGGCCAAGAAGGGAGATGGGGGTGGGGGTCACATACGAGTTGCTTTAGAAACACTGGTGGCTCTGGCTGGGCACCTTTGCAGGTAATTGAAGGTGATGTGTTTCATGCGTAAATGCTCCAGACACTTTCCAATTCATCAGACGCCCCCGTGCGTATATATGCATGGGAGTACACGCGACCCAGATAAATTCAGCAGTGGCGCGGAGGATGAAATATGGCTCCCAGTAGGGGGCCAAAGGGAGCGCTGTTCCGGGGAGAGAGGAGTGGCGCAGGAGCAGGGGCCTTAAGAAGGACCCGCGGCTGATCCATCAATGTCAGCTAGCACCACCGGCGCAGCGGAGCCGCCGCCGCGAGACAGACGCCACACGCACCAACTCTGGACTCGCCAAAGCAATGTGGGACATGTGTGCGACAGAGACAGAGGGGGGGGGGCCTACATGGACCACCATGTTGGAGGGGCCCCTTTTGTTTGTCACAGGAGACAGAGAGACCGAGAGAGAAAGAGAGAGAGAGAGGGAGAGAGGATCTTTGGGGAGACGAGTACAAGTAGGCCAGGTGCGTGAGTGTGTGTGAAGGTTGTGACAAGGTCTCTCCCTCTTTGCTCTCTCTCCCCCACACAGTGTTCTCTCCGGAGTTAAGGGAGGTGTTGTCATATTTATAATAATAACCGCAGTCTCCACGGATATGCCAGGGGTTTTTGAAGGATGAAGCCATGCAAGACTGTTTGCTATAATTGTGCAATTTAAGAAAACATTCACAGAACTGTTCTTTCTACAAATTAATTTTTTCTGCAAAATATAACTATTTATATTAATCCTGCCATGTTTGGGTTTTATATGATGGTATGGACTTTTCAGGGGGGAAAGGCAGCTTACTTAAAGGCTTTGTTGCATACCCTGATTTTTTCCCCCACACCTACAGTAGATGAAAGCCCAGTGAAAAGAAGCTTCCTCTGCATATACTGTATTTGGGAAATCAGCTTGCTCCAGTTAGGCTATATTTTTGTACTAATGTGTTTGTGTGTGTGTGTGTGTGTGTGTGTGTACAATAACATAAATAGATGAAAAGAATGGCAGCTATATTGTATACATCTCTATAATGTACCAACCTCTGTTCTCTTATTCACACACAAACATTGTCACTGACAAAGGGGGCGCGAACAGCAAGCCGCTAACGATGATTTAAAAAATTCATGCCAAATGCACCCGTTATTGTGTGGTCGCTGGCTCGCGGGGTAATTGTAGCTCTCTTTTTGCAGCATATGCTTCGCTGAAAGCTGTGCCTGGCGAGTGATTAGCATAGCCACATTTATGTATTTATTCATGTCGAAAATTGGGCAAACGTTCCGAGTGATACTTTCATGGGCGCTCGGCTTTGTGGCCTTTCTAATATCCTCGGCTGTTTGCTCTTTGCTGCGATCTGAAAGTAGTTCGTGGCTCTCCTTACCGCTCTCCGCACCAATCAAATCCACCACCACCACCTCCCCCATGAGGACAGGAAGCAGTCGTCATGGTGACGCTTATAACCTCTTAATTTCGAGGAACGATCTTGAGTGCTCTGTGTAATTTACATGTTTTTCGCTCCCTCCCTCCCTCCTTGTTCTCTCACGGCTTGTCTGCCTCTCAACAACCCATTTTTTCTGTCTCTCACACACTCTAACACTTAACTTATTTTTCATCACATGACTAAACTGTCAGCCAAAGCACTCCTGTATGCTGTATGTTGGCGTGTCACTGTATAGAACAATATGTGAGTTAATGTGAGTGTGTGTGTGTGTGGGGAAAGTTACAGTATAAAGTAAAGTCTCCGACTCAGGCGCAGGTGAGTGTCCTTTACTTTAGACAGTGAACAAAGGTACAGAAACCCAAAACCCCACAAGAGTATCCTAATGTCCAGAACACAGTTCAGCACACGGTTATTCCAAGAACAGATCTGAAATGTTCATCCAAGAACAGATCTGAAATGTTCATCCAAGTAGTGAGGTGCCCGTTCAAAACATACTATTCTTGTAGAAGACCTGTAGCCCTTTTACATACCCGCAGGTAGGCCTACTTTAGAAATAGCATGATAGTAGGAAAAAACATAATTCCAACTAAGCATTCAATAATGCTCATAATGAACATGCAGTGAGCATAATTAAGCATTACTGCATTTTACATTTGTTACAGATCTAAAGGACATAGGCCTAACAGTAACAGCTATTTTGTGTTTAACTTAATTGAATAACTTGATGATAGAGAAGACAAACACCTTTTTGTGGAATGATGCATCGTCATATGACATTTGCCACAGTGTGACTTTCCAAAAACAGTCTCTGACATAAGTGATGTCATGGTCTGCCACTCTGTCTGTAGCTGAAGTGGCCATCTCTAAAGGCTTTTCATGAGTGGCATTCTAAACATGTCCTTAAAATTGAGACCTAGCACCCCAATTGACTTGAACTTAAAAACTGCAGCACCTTGGATCGGGACTCGAATGTGCTAGCAATCGAGCAAAAACCCCAAGGTGCTAGCTCTCTCACTAGTACGCCTCTGAAGGCATCGGGAGGAAAGTTTCCCTAATGTACATACTTTTATCGGAGTGTCTATTGGTACCCCTGGTATGAATAGCCTTGGCCACACAACTGGGCTATTCACACCCTGTTACATACTGTAACAACAAAAACATGTTGCTCGCGTGCCCAAAAAACATGGCCGACATTCGTTTTTTCGTCAGCAGAAAGTGAAGAATTCTGAATGGTTTCAGCACTAATATCTGTTCAAATTAAATTTGAGATGGAAAAGTTGTGTTTTATTTTCATAATCTTTGTTCAGTGAACACATACAACCGTCAGTTTGTTAGCTAACAGAAATTTTGTAAATATGACGTTCAGGCCTATAAACTATAAGTTTGCCTGCAAACCTCAACTCCTTGAAGCAGATAGCAGATAGTGCAGTGGTCACAGGCAAGGGCTGGCACGTGGGAGACCGAGGTTCGATTCCCGTGTAATGCGCGTTGGCTGAGTGAGTGTGCATGTGTACCAACGTCTCTGGAGAGAAGGCGCGCAATTTGAACAATAAATTGGTTCTCAAACGGAAGTTTTGATTGCAACAATTAGCTAGTTCATGCACCAGGGTGTAAATAGCATGCAGTACTATAAACACCAGGGTACGAATAGCATCCACTTCTAACTGTACATTGATGCAAACAGCATACCTTATTCAGAGTGTCTATTACACAGCTGAGCTATTCACACTCTGTTATGTAACAACAACAAAAAACATGTTGCTTGTTTTAAAATAAATAAATATTACATTGTGTGATCAATATGCCAGATTAAATGCACAGGGGTGCAAATAGCATACACTGATATTTGTACCAGACGAGGTACTCATATAACACACATAATAGAACACATTGCTGTGTGCACCGGGGTACGAATAGCATTTGTACCAGACGAGGTACTAATAGACGAGGTACTAATAACCGGGGTACGAATAGAATTCACTTCTTATTGTACCAGGGGTGCAAATAGCCTTACCCTACTTTTATTCTTTTTTCATGTTTGCTTAAAGATTTAATCTTTATAAGATCTTTTCTCTACTTACGCAGGTGAACCTCCATTAAGTTACATTCAATCAAAGCAATTTGCTTTCCCCCTCGTAGAGCTTTCCTCCACCGCTTTGGAAGAGTAACCATGCTTATGAATAGATCTCAAACAAACCCACAGTAAGATTTTGAGAGTTTTTTTCAATTAATTAATCAAAATATTGTTAATTTGTCAGCCCCAATTAATAAACAAATTCATAATTGTACAGCCTTGACAAGCTTGCCTCAGTTACACTTCTATAATTGAATGTAATGTCAGTATGTGACATTGAATCTTACCATCCTCAAATCACTAAAGGCCTGTTACTTAAGGAATCAAATCTAATAGCATTCACAGGGTTGAGGCTGGTGATCCATCCAATTATCCCTCCACTCAACTAAGCCATAGAACATAGAGGATACATATTCCTAGTAAGTTCAAGATGGCTAGAACAAAACATGGTGGACAGACACACAATCAGCTATACTGTGAAACATTAGTATCATTGGTTTTGGAGTGGTTTTCTGTGAGGCATTTGGTTCGTGTTTTTGAGTTTGCTACAGTCATTTTCAAAAACTCCCATCTCAAGGACTGTGCTCAGGTGGACTGAATCACTGGCCTTGTCTTTGCTAAATCATGGGGTTGTTCGCAAAGGCAATGGAAGAAGCAGGTTCGACTGTTATACTGCAGCTGCCAGTCAAAGAAATAATCACTACTCAGGTGTTCTGTGTTTTTACACTAAAAATAAATAAACAGCATGAAGGCTACGACTCATATTTTCACCTGCTTGCATTAATTAGTCATGAAATGTAAAATTTGCAGACTTTAAAACAAAAAGAAAAAAAAAACATTGCTTGGTAACACTTTACTTGACAGTATCGACATAAGAGTGACATGACACTGTCATGACACATGACCCTAATCCCTAAACCATAATCCTAACCTCTAACTCTAACCCTAATCCTAATCCTAAACCTAACCCTAACTTGTTATGACAAAAACCGAATGACACTTAATGACAAAAGCATTATGTCATAAACATTTATGATTGTTTATGACACGTTCATGACAGTGTCATGTCACTCTTATGTCAATACTGTCAAGTAAAGTGTAACCCATTGCTTTGTTTGAAGATGAATTAGGAACTGACATCGATTTATTTGCTAGCTCGACAAGTAACTGTCAGATTTTTTTTCCGTCTGTGAGTGGTCTCAGTTGTTTGAGATAATTGGAAGAGTAGTCGTTTATTTTCTCATGGTTCTTTAACAGGTCCAGAAGACACATTGGATAAGGCAGAGGGCACATTTCTTTCTTTTCTTTTAAACAAAAAAAACTGCCTTGAGTGAAAAAGATGACTTCCATGGAATGGTAGAGAAGAGTCTCTGCTGGCAGAATGAAATACGACTTTAAAGTAGTGACACCGACAAGGGAAAACAAAGCAAAACAAATCGAGCTAGAATTCACCAGGCTGAGTGGTGGTCTGCATTATTGAAATAAAAGCGAGCACTTTAAAAGACAGGAAATAAAATGGCTGCATCCTTGGCTGGCCACAGCTGCTCCCCACTGCCACCACAGATGTATTTTAGCTTCACAACATAAATGATGTGACCATCGCACAAAAGGCACAGCATATATATAATAATCGAAATGAAATTTTTTGATATTAACAATATTAGTTGACATGGCATCAATGTAGGTTTTAGCCCTAGTTTAGAGTGTCTTGTCCTCCATAGCAGAGCATATTGGACTGCTGGAGACAGATACACTTTGGAGTGTTGTCACAACAACAACAAAATGTGTCAGTTGGCACACACACACACACATACACACACACACACACACACACACACACACACACAGGCTCACATGGTCATGCTCCAACTTAGCTGATCCTGAAAGAGACCTGTCAGTTCCTGAAGTGTGTGCTCTTGTTTAATTAGGCACATTTCCAATCAGCCACCTCCTTCAAAACACCCCCTAATCTCTTGCTCACACACACACACACACACACACACACACACACACAGTCTCAAAGAGTTTATAACCACACTTTTTTCTGCGCCTGTACTCAGCCATCACTTGTCACACACACCCTGATGTGTCCGTTGTGCGTCCCCGGCAGATGCAGAAGAAGGCACTGCGGGGGAGCGGCGGTGACATGAAGAGGCGGCAGGCAATACACACGACACAAAGCCCACCTTTATCCCACCCACACCCACCCACCCTCCTCCGTCGGGCGAAGGCTTCCAGCTGTTTTTCCACGCTTGCCTGCTCTCACATGCGTTTGCTCAGCCGAGAGGCCAGGAGACCGGAGCCAGAGACTGGGTATCAGAAAATGTCATCTGTATGTCCATACAGTATAGCATCTGCTCTGGAACGCAATATGAAATAGCTCTTCTCTGGTATTTTGTCCAACTTTATCCTGTTTATTTTTGTTCTCTTAACCACACCTGTTGTGTTGCCGTGTTCTTGGCCAAATGGACTGAATGCTCTTGCTGCTGCAGAAAAAAGGCAAAAAAGGAGGTGAACAACTTAGCCTACTGGTCCACTTGTTGATGTGCTGACAGCAATAACAACAGAGCAAAACAGCACACATTTGGAGCTGTGTCTCAGTTCTGTAGTCCACTCTTGCCCACAGATGTTTTTCTAGTTTTATGTCTACTGTGGTTGTCCTGTTGGACAGAAGAACAGAGGTTTTGACAAAATCTATCAGATATCTTCTGTTGCTAACAAAGGAAAGACTGCTTTCATCCTTGATGCATTACTCATATGACTGTAGTATAACTGGACCGTCTGAACCTTGATGCCAGGACCTTGGTGGACTGACAATGATACTACGTTCACGCTAACAAGATTTAGAAAATTAGATTAAAAAAGAATCACTGCCAACTTTTCTCAAATGATTTTTGTCCAATAGCCTGAATGGTGTCAATCACGTGACCCAATCATGTGACCCATTAACGTTCCTACATTGCAGTTATAAAAACGTAACCTGTGAGGGGTGGACAAGAGTAAAAAGTTAATGATCTACTGTATAGGGTCAGAGGCTTTTGAGACCAAAATTCTGATTTATAATGAGAAAAACTTAAGATAGTAAGTAAAAGTCACATAACTCAATTTCACTAATATGATTAACAAGTAAAAAATTCATATGGATTTGCTTAATAATAAATGCTTCAGTTAAAATTTAAAATAACTAATTTTTCTTTCTCAACCCTTTCCTCCCCGTCACACCAGGCCGCCCACCCCACGAAGATTATTATGTTATTAGTCAGAAGAAATCCTCCTGCAGTGAAGAGAGATGTGGTGACCAAAAAAAGGGAAGTCACATTATACCCTGAATAAATTTGCCTCCCGGTCCTTCCTTATAGGCGTTAATAGAATGGAAGCAAGCTCCTCAAGGCCCAGAGGACAAACAGACCCCATTCCACCTTTCTCTTTTTTTTCCAGTCTCCTGTTCTCTGTTTAAACTGATGGTGGCTGGAGCGCAAAATCCAAGACAGGGTCAATAATTTAAGGAATGGAGGCTAATTTTAATCTATCTTCCTGAAATGTGCATACAAAGTGTCAAAAGGTAGGGCAAGGCGAGGATCCGTCATGTGATTCACGCTCCTCCAAGAGAATGAGTTTTATGACACATCATCATCTAATAGATCTTAAAGAAGTCGCTAAAGAAGTCTCTCAGGCGGTGCAAGACAGAGAGAGAGAGAGAGAGATTGAAGGGGGAGGGATAGGGGTAGGATATTAAATTATAGAACACCTTAACAGTGCAATCTGTCTTGTACAGACATGATTGCTTTAGTATTGTGAGGTGATGATCGTCTGTTTGTCAGGGCTTTTTTTCTCCCTTCTTGCTTTGCCTTCTTTTTTTTTTTGTCTGATGCTGGCGGAATCTGAAATGAGTATCATTTGGGTATATGGGCATCATTGGATGGGTGAGGAGGAGGGTGAAGGGTGAATGTGTGTGTGTGTGATGGGGGGTGGGCATGGGATATGTCCGTTCAGCAAAGCAGAGCCCATGGCTGATGAGCTGCATGACCAGATGGGTCAAGAGGCAACCATGTACAGACTGCTGAGGCAGACCTACTCTCCAATGAGATATACGGAGAGAGAGAGAGAATCAGAATCAGATTGAAATGGCCAAGTGAGTTAGTACACACAAGGAATATGAGAGAGAGAGAGGGGGGATGAATTTATGGATGTGTGATTTGATGCGTTTCTGTCAGTTTATTAGGTCATGACTAGCCTTGGAATACCCATACGAACTTTTGGCAAATTTGAGATTTGCTCTGCAGGTCCGCCTGGTCAAGAGGCCATTCAAGCCCATTTCCTATGTCCCTAAAACGCAAATATGCAAATACAATCGCTAATCCGGCATGGACGTGTATTCCTTTGGAATTGAGCAAACAACTGCATTTAAAACCTTTGTTGACGAGATTGCTACACTTGTGAAACAATTTGGTAAGAATTTAATGCACCAATTGAAGTTTAATTTCATTGCTAGTTATGCCCCTGCTGGAAATTGAAAGCCAATGAACCTTTTCTAGACCACTCTCAATTACAAGAAGGTCTGTGTGCTAACCAGGCTAGGTAATGACACTTCTTTCAGTAAAACTGGACACTTGGGGTGTACAGTGTATCTTTTGTGCCCCTTGAAGGGTGTAAAAGTAGAAGAAATCCCCAGAAGTTAATAAATTGTGTGTGGACGCAAACACCACAATGATGTTGCTAGCTTAGAGAATAGGGTAGTGGTTAGCGGAGAAGTTGCTTAATGGGTGAAGCTGATGTAAAAGCCGACACGTCAACGTGTCAGTATAGCAGGAAATATAGCCAGTGACTGTACCACTGTCTCTCCCTGTTACAGATGGAGCCAAGAAAGGACTCTGATCCAGTTTTGTAAACAATTCATTCACCTTTCTCAATATTCTTTGTAGTGATCCTTTCCCACTAGTCCTGGTGTTACATAACCTTAAATACAACTGGCACACGGCTTGAATGTGACATTGTGAACTGTAAAAATCCATCAACTAATTATCAAAATGACTCACTCTTCCTGTGTGCTATAGCATCACTTAGCATTGCCATAGAACATTGTGGGACATCTGTCTGACACATATTTGTGGCCTTAATACTGTTGGTACTCAGTGTGTTAATGTACAGTTGAGAAAACCTTTGGCAATTATCTTCATCGTCACACAATCAAAAGTACCTCATAAAGTAAGAATATCTGACACCCCTGTGTTTAGTACATTGTAAAGCCATTAGAAGAATTTGCAATCTTCTCCTTTGACATTCCATAAATTAGAAAATACAAAGCAAGGTATTCCTCTTTACAAAATCTCACCAGATTCTTATGTCCTCGCTTGTGCCCTGTGTTTAGATAGCAATGGCAGAAACGTGAGTGTTCATAAAGCCATTTTTGTGTTCATCTGGACATGTGTTTTGGTTCATTGACCTGCTGGATGATCCAATCAAGCTGGATGGTCCAATCACTCTATTAAGTGTGATATAAGTTTACAATAATAACCTGTTGAGAGATGGTCAATAATGACCAACCTGCTGATGGTCAATAATTTAGAACCGCAGGGTTTTCAAGAGGGAGGACCACCTTTTTTTTGTTGATTTTTTTTCTTTTTCCATAACGGCCAAATTTCCACCTAGTTAAAAACAAAAGTAAAAAATGAGGTGTTGTAATCAAGTGTTCAAAACTGCACGAAATTGGAAGTGTAGGATCATTATGACACCCTCTGAATGCACGCCAAGTTTCGTGGAATTCCGTTCATGGGGGGCCACACAATAAATTAATTTATGTTACTGTACCCCAACTGGCCTGTAGGTGGCCGGAGACAGTTTTCTGTGAATATCTCGAGAACCGTAGGGCCTAGGAGGACCACCTTTTTTTTATATGTTGGACTTAAGGGGCCATGTCAACCCATCCCATTTCCACTTATTTTATGTATAGCGCCACCTAGTTAAAAATTAAAAAGCAAAAAATTAGGTGTTTTAATCACAATATCTCTGGCTGACATGGTCAAAACTGCACGGAATTGAAAGTGTAGGATCATTATGACACCCTCCGAATGCATGCCAAGTTTCGTGAACTTTCGTTCATGGGGGGCCATACAATAAAATCATTTATGTGTACATTTAGTGACCGTACACCAACAAGGATTCCTGGGACACTGAAAGACCGGGGTACACGAAACTTGGTGGGCATGTAACCCCACATGGATAGCATGGAACCATCGTTTTTCGTTTTGATCTGTATCTCATCCTCATTTGTAGTAGGATTGGTCGCATTTTCACAGTCACCAGCAAAGCATTTGCAAAAAGGTGTACAGGGAATTCCATGTCTGTGACAAGTGCACCTGAGTGTTTTGCACTGGGTTTTGTATGACCGTGTGCTAGCTTCTATAACTACCATGTATGTTTGGATTGCAGGTTACCCAAATAAATGGATAGAACCAGAGGCAGTTACAAACAGTCAATTCCTGGGATCATTTCCTAGTTTATCAAAACGGATGTTACGGACTCATTACTCCTCATCTCATGCACCTGTAGGTGTCAGCCAGTGAACGTCTACGTGGGCTGACCCCATCACATTTGCACACACATTTTGTCAACTCTAACACAGCTCTAGGGGCAGGGAGTGTAAGACATATCACAGGAACATAAACTCCTTCTTGGAAAGTCCAAGCATTTTCTTCAATCTGAGGAAGAACTGGACAGTTTGAAATGTAGGATTTATCACGCATGGCAATGTAATTGGCACAAAGGATATGAGGCAACAAGGCAGCTTGTGACGGAGGTAACATTTTTCAACAGTATGACCCCAAATAAAGCAAATAAAACAAAAATATCAAGCAAAAAACTCCTACGGAAATACAATTTGTACCCCACTATTCAGTATTACAGACCTTCCACTATACTTATCATTAGGCATGGGGTTCTTTTCAGTATAGTCATTCTTCTATGTACGGTAAACCCACCTTACTCCTTCCATTTAGATGTGTAATTAATTGGCAGGAGAGGCTACCTGGCATGCCCTCTAAATAATCTATCAGCACATACGGTAGGTCACTTTTGAAGATTTGTTTTGGAGATTTCGGTGACCACAAGATGACATTTTTTTACAGATGGTTGACTCACTGTGCATGTTTCAGTTTCAAAGTTTGTCACATTCCAGTTGAGTGGAATGTTTTGATTATTGTTTTAATTGTAAATTTAACCAAATTTTCAACCAAGGGCATTTTGGGCATTTTCAACCAAGTACCTTTTTATAGCCATTCCATGACTCACACATACTTTCCTTTTATTTAACTTGAGCGTATTCTCTTGTCTTGTCCCATGTTGAAACATGACTAGGGCATTTGATCTATGTGTCACTTTATTTTCATACTTTAGTGAAAAAAAAAAGTAAGTCATGAACTTTAATACCTTAGAGAAACAGGAAGTCATGGATTAATGCTGAAAGTCCACAGACACTCACAGATGACCTATACATGCTGAATATAATTGGAAAAACATTTCTGTCACTTTTTATTTATACGATTTTCTAGAGGTGCCAATTATTGTGGCACATGTTTTTGTTGAAAATATTTATTTCTTTATGAGATATATATATATATATTTTTTTCTCTCATAGTAAATGTATTTCCCTACAAGTACAAGGTTAGATTTTTTCTCATTGTTTTCATTGTGTGATTAGAATAAGTCACTAAAAATATGCTTTTTTTATATCTGTTATAGTCAACATTACTAAGAATGCCAATACATGTAGAGGCCACTATATATTGCATTCCAGTTCAATCCAGTCATCACAGTGCACTCGATCATCACTCTCAGCATATTGCAATATGGCACACAATATCAGAAGGTTTCATCCAGTTATAGGCAATACACCTCAGCAGTAAAACTTCCACACTCCTCAGAAGTGAACTACACACAGGAGGAAGGATTGCGTGGAAAAAGCACTACTCAGGTGAATTATAAAAATAAATTGTGCAAAAAAAAGAAAAAGAAAAATACATCAATTTTTCAAAGGCATGGGTGCAAATTTGCTGTGGTCCCTGTCTCCCACTAGAAAGCTTTTAGTGACTCAATCTCATTTTGTGACTCAGAAGATGAGGATGATTGTTTCCTGCCCACCCATTTCATTACCGATGGCCTGCGGATAAATTAGTTCTCTCAGACGCTTAGAATGTTTCTTTTTCTTCCCATAAGAAACACCGGGGCCCTCTGTGGCTGTGTAGGAGCTGAGTGAATAGTGGCGGCTTGCGTCTGCTTTAATATTTTCCAGTGCATTACTGGGGAGGTGAGCGGTGCGGCGGCACCTTTTAAACCTGTATTATGCACAGAGTTTTATTAAATTGCAGCGAATCGAAACAGTAGTCATTGAAAAGAAAAAAGAAACTACTAATCTTTTCAAAAACCTGTAAGTGGTGTCTAACAGATCCCATACAGCGCATAAAAAAACATCAAGGGATGTTCCAAATGGAAAAATAATAAAAATGAAGGAAATAATAAATAAATAGAAGGAAATGGTTGATAGAATGTGCCAGCGCATATATCCTTGGGTCTGGGGTACTTTAATTAACTGGCGAAATCTGCAGGCTCAAAGGCTTAGTGATTTCTGAACACATCGCTCAGTCGGCTAACACCCTGTTAGCTCCCGCTCCCCCTGGCAGCAGCCTCGGCTGGGTGTGATGGATATAGGTCTGGGCTGTCGAGGGGAAGGAGGGAGAGAGGAAGGAAAAGAGAGAGAGAGGGAGGGAGAGAGACTGAGAGTGGGAGACAGAAGGGAGAGAGAAAGAGATTAGGATGAGGAGAGGAACAAGAGGGGGAGGGGGTGAGAAAGAGGGAGAGTGAAGGAGAAGGGAAGAAAGGCATTCAGATGGAGGAAGGGAGGAAGGAGAGAGAGACGGAATGAAGAGACAGGGTGAAAAGCAAGCTAGAGAGAATGATTCGGGCACAGAGAGAACGAGAGAGAGAGAGAGATGTAGAAGGACTAGTAGAGAGAGAGAGACTGCATGAGTCAGAGTGGCCTGCCTCACCAACTCGGCTGGCTGTCGGGGGCTTGCAGACGACCTCTGTTGGGCTGACTGGCAGCCGCAGCGTGAGCACTGGACGCTCCGGCTCTGCTCCAGGACCCCGCGTGTCTCGCTCGCCGGCCGGCAGGCCCTGCTCCACCCAGGCACCCGGTCCCAGTCACACACGGGCAATCCTTCAGTCTGCCGCGGCTGGAGAGGCTCCATCACACAGAGCTCCTGCAGGGGGAGGAGTGTGTGTGTGTGTGTGTGTGTGTGTGTGTGTGTGTGTGTGAGGGAGAGAGAGAGGGAGGAGGAGAGATGGCAAGAGAGGGAGAGATGGAGGGAGGGAATGAGGGAGTTGAGGGATGAGGGAGACGAGAGGAGAGGATGTCACGTCAGCGCAGCGATTGTCTAACAATTTTCTTAACGCCCTGGCAGCAAAGGGTTGATGGATTAGGTTGATGGAGCCGGCGGAAAACCTCACACACACACACACACACACACACACACATATATGCACAGGCAGATAGACACACACAGATACGCACACAGACACAAACACACACACACACACACACACACACACATATACGCACAGGCAGACAGACACACACAGATACGCACACAGACACAAACACACACACACACACACACACACACACACACACACACACACACAGGCAGGCAACATCTTGTGCAGTTATTATGATTTAAAAAGGTATTGGCTGACATTCAAGTTACATAATGCATTAATGATGTTTGCACTCTCTGCCGATGAGGTTAAAAACAATAATGGTTATGAGAGTGGGAGGTGTGCCGGGATGACGAGCAGCAAACTCAGCCTTTCACCGACGGGGAACCGCTGAAGGTCGGCACCTCAAAGTCAGCCGGTTCTCCAGAGAATGGGCGGAACAGATTGCGTCCCCACCAGAATTTCCCCCTTCCCCACATCTCTGCGTAGAACCCACTTTGCCTTCCACTGGCAGGGAAGAAGGGAAGAAGGGGAGGTGGGGAGGATGGGGGGAGAAGAGAAGAGGGAAAGCAAGAGCAGTCTCTCCTCGCCTTTATACAATTAGCTAAATGAGGCGTGGCTTTATTTTGAGGCTTGTTTCCCTGCAAGTGTGCCAGTGTGTGAATAAATGTGTGTGTGTGCGTCGTGTGTAGGCTTTTCTGTGAAGCATGCTTATGTGTGTGTGTGTGTGTGTGTGTGTGTGTGTGTGTGTGTGTGTGTTGTGTGTGTGAGGCTGAGAAGGAGGCAGAGGATGAGTTGTGTTTTGGGGTGGTCGCCATGGGGCCCCATATGGAGGTTTATTGGTGCAAGCTCTGCTGAGTTCATTAGTGCCAACACAAACACATGATGATTAACCTGTGGAAGCCACCCGCCTCTCCTCTCCCCAGCTTCTATCTGCACCCCATGGGCTTGTGTGTGTGTGTGTGTGTGTGTGTGTGTGTGTGTGTGTGTGTGTGTGTGTGTGTGTGTGTGTGTTTGAGTGTGAGTGTGTGAGTGTGTGTGTGTGTGTGTGTGTGTGTGTTTGAGTGTGAGTGTGTGTGTGTGTGTGTGTGAAGGGGCGGTGTGTTGGGTCGCTGGGTCTCCTGCTCCGGGCCAGGCAGTGGTGGAATGTAACGAAGTACAAATACTTCGTTACTGTACTTAAGTAAATATTCCACATATTTGTACTTTACTTAAGTAGAATTTATAGTGCATACTTTTGACTTTTACTTCGTTACATTTTACAGCAATTATCTGTACTTTTACTCCGCTACATTTCTACAACACCATCGTTCCTTTTTACGATACATTTTATGATCAGATTTTTTTTTCTCTCTGACAAACACGTTTGTTTTACCAGGGGGCGGGGTTGCTACCACAGATTCTGGAGCGCTACGTGCCCAGCTTCTAAATCTTTGAAACATAAGCTTCTAGTCTAGACCAGGCAAAGCGTGAGCTTGCATCTGCATTCGGTAGGCTATATTCACCAGACCCATGGCTACACTGGACATGCAACTGTGTTCTGTGCCTTTCTCTGTCTGTTATCTGCAGCGTTAGGGCCTCCTCTCCGATGAGATTGCTATCCGCGGATCAGTGAAGTTACAGGCTATGCCCATGCTTCTGTCACACGTCTGATAATTTGCGGCACAAATGAATGGTAGACTATTATAGAACCGCTGGCCGAAAAAAACGTAGCATTTTCCAGATTAGGAAATGTTTCTTAATTGAGTGTGATCAAATAAAGAGGCATAGCCTACAATTGGGGGGGTAGAAATGCGAAGCTCATTCAATGTCTATGTGCGTCTGCATAAGTGAAACTGAACCTAATCATAAAGACACCTTTCTCAGCAACTTTTCTGTTCAATCAGCAGAATTGGCATTACGATCCACCCGACGTTTCCC
Source organism: Alosa alosa (assembly GCF_017589495.1). NCBI lineage: Eukaryota > Metazoa > Chordata > Actinopteri > Clupeiformes > Clupeidae > Alosa > Alosa alosa. The sequence goes on from NC_063212.1 coordinate 4,190,027, forward strand.
CGGTCTACCCCGTTAAACTTCAGGCTCTAGTGTTTTGCTGAATGATATACTTAGCAGATCACCCTAGTAGATAACCAGAATTACAGTCTCTAGAATTGTAGGTCAGAATGTAAACTGGGCCACAGATGGTAAGCACAATTGCATTAGCTTAAAACTATCTAGTCGAATATAGCCTAACCTAAAACTAGCTTAATTAAAATGCCACAGCCCATACTATTTTTTCTTTTAGAATATAGATATTAAGAGAATAAATCATTATGCAAATACTTTTACTTTTAATACTTAAAGTACATTTAAAAAAGCAGGTACTTTTTTGATTTTACTTTTACTAAAGTAAATATTTCTCTGTGTATTTGTACTTTTACTTAAGTACTGAGATTCAGTACTTCCTCCACCACTTGGGCCAGGTGACACTGATGTCATTAGTGCGGCTGCTCTGGCGACAGATAATAGCAAGTCTTGCATGCCGTGCCACGCCAGGAGGACAGACAAAGGTGACTGAAGCCTGTTGATGTGTGTGCATCTGTTTTGGTCTCTTTCACTCGCATTCTGTGTGTGTGTTAATGTATGTGTGTGTGTGTGAGAGAGAGTGTATGTGTGTGTGTGTGTGTGTGTGTGTGTGTGTATGTTTTTAACCCTGGACACTAGACAACAGTGACACTCGATGTTGTTGTGTTGTGTGTGTGTGTGTGTGTGTGTGTGTGTGTGTGTGTGTGTGTGTGTGTGTGTGTTTCTATCACACTTTTAAAATTATGACACATTGATTAAGCCCGGAGACATGTGGAGCCCATTCCCCGGTGGTTGGGGCTTACCAAGCCAAGCCGTGCTCCGCCAGACGCGGCACTGAGGAGAAGTGGGTGGTGGTGGGGGAGAGAGAGCGAGGCAGAAGGTTCTGGTGCTGAGGCGCTACCAGCCGGCTGTGCCTGGCATTATCCGCACGCCGCGTGCCAGGTGTGCCTGCTATTGTTGATGGCTTTATGAGTCACCCTAAGCCGCCGGGTAAAAGTTATAGACTGGGCTAAGCCTGGGGTACAACGCAGGGCACCAGAGCAGCCTGCTAGTTGTCTCTCTCTCTGTGTGTGTGTGTGTGTGTCTGTGTTTGTGTGTATGTGTGTGTGCGTATGTATCTTTCTTTTCTGCCACGTAACCTTTCTGAAATGGCTCCTGATTAACGCACAGGAAATGAGCCGTAGGACTTTCGAGCCAATCAAACAGTTAGATTACCCAACCCCAGAATTTTCTCATTTACAAATGCATTTTGTTAATTGACTTCCTTAGTTTGCATGTAGGCGTGTGTGAGTGTGTATGTATCTGTATGTGTGGGTGTGTCCCTTCAGTACATTGCTCTTTAACTAAATGTCAGACTCCGAACCCATTGGCTCAATGAGATAGATGCGAGTCATTCCTCTTGTGTGATTGGGCATCCATCCCCCCTTCCCATTGGACTGGGCAAACCCACTGAGTAATTACGGGCCATTAATTTATTGGCCGCCACTTATGTATCTTTGGTGTTATTATCAGGAAGCATTTTCTTGATTAAAACTTGCTCTTGTTAAGGAGACCGGGAGGGGGGTTGGAGAGCGAGAAAAAGTGACAAACGAGTGGTGGAAAAGCTGTTCCGAGTTTCACTGATAAAGAATTACCCTCCGCACACACAACCACTCTTCGTAAGTCCCCTTACTTAGCATTGATGAGTCGCCTGTCGAGGGAGAGATGCGAGAGGGGGAATAAGTCTGATGCCAATTCATGTTAAAAACATACTCCGCGATCAGGATTAAAATATGTTTATTTTGATCATGGTACAATTAAGCAGTAATTACTGTTCCTCCACTGTAGGCGCTTGCCTATAAATCACCTGGCAGAATGAATAAGTGCACTACTGAATTATTTAGCGAAACAATGCTCCGTGGTTCGCCGCTACGTTCCGCACACTCCCTCATTAAACGCTTATGATTAATCGCCTGGCCCTGTCACCCAAACCCAACCATAAGCAACTGAGTGCGCGTGTATAATAAACACAACGTCTGATTTCCATATTCAATTAAGATGCACGCTTTATTATTCAATTGATTCCGGAGCGCCATCAAAAACAGAAAGCGAGAGAGCAGGAGAGAAGAGAAAACACAGCGTTCATATTGCCTGGCATAAAAGTTTAATCAAAACAATTAAATGTCAGCCAGGGGAGTGGTATCGAGCTGTGACCTTGTGATCGTAATTTCAAAGGCAGGCAAGGTACATGGAGCGCAATGAGGTGGCCGTGTCGTTTGCCTGACACAAATGCCTTTATAATTATCTCTCTGCGACGGGGTCTGTGTTGGGCCCGCTGTGTGTGCATGCTGGTGTGAGTGGGAAGCCCATTTATGACGCTCCACACAGCCATTTTACATTACCTCAATATGGCCAGCAGCCAGACACATTTAAATGTAACAGAGGCCTTGAAGTCGCTTATTTCTCTCTCTCTCTCTCTCTCTCTCTCTCTCTCTCACACACACACACATCACACACACACAAACAAACACACACACACACACACACACACACCAACTCATACACACACACACTCATACACACACATACTGTACACATACACACACACTCTCATACACATACACACACACACACACACACACACACACACACACACACACACTCACTCACACACACACACACATTCTCATACACACACACACTTTTAAAGGCTGGAGTCAGAGGGCTGATATCGTGTAGATCAATATCATCTTCAACTCCACACACAAAACCCACAATTGCTCACACAAAATGCGAAATGCCTCAAATCTCCAGCAAAATGACACACAACATTCAAAATGTCAAAAACACACCTTTAAAGCAAACATTCGCCTCACATTACAAACACTTTTGTCATAATATGATATTTTGGATACATCATGTACACACTGTTGCTCAAAACCTAAAGCTCTTTTGTCTTAGGCTTTCTATATGTATTTCCATACAAGAGTGAAAGTTACGGTATCAACAAAGAGAAGTTGAAATACACAGTAAAAATGCAAGCAATATTGAAACCAAAAAATAGTGATTTTTCCCAAATAATTTGCTGTTCTTGAATACAGTATTTGACAGCAAACAAGAAAAAAGCAAAGAAGAATACAGTGACCACCAGATGTACATGGAGTTTTGAAAACACTGATTTTGTTTTTTTCCAAAGACAAGTGTGTGTGTGTGTGGGAGGGGGGGGGGGTCGTGTACAGTATGTATTCATAGGCCTATAGACCCTTTCAACTGCAGAAACAAACAATTCTACAGTAGGCATTCCTAAGGCATTTCTGGAGGCACAGAAAAATGTATTGAGCTAATGGTACTGTAACATGGGGACAAATAAAAATAGAGTAAAAAGACAAATTTTACATAAAGTCAACTTTTTGTAGAACATTACTGTAAGCTAAAGTCCGATTACTGTAATTTTCAAAGTATCTGCATTGGTTCAGAATATTTCAACCGGAAATCCTCTAGGAGCAGATTGAAAGGGTCCATACCTATATGGAAAGTATATCTTTTCATAGACCTATACTAAGGCAATGATTGAATGGTGTTCAGTAAAGTAAAGAGTGTTTACACATGTGAAGAGAAAGAGTGAAGCACCGGTGATTTAGTGTGGCATTTTGATGGGTTGTGTTTGAAGAACAAAATCAAGTTACTTCCTGTTAGATTTTTGGTTGTTAGGTAGAAAATTGTGTGTGGTGTGTTGCAAAATGTGTTTTAGTCAATTGAAAACTGAGTCAAACACTGAGAATTAGTGTATGGTTTTGCAGATTTGGTGTCAGGTTATGATGTTTGGAGGACATGTTTAGAAAATTGTGTGACAAGCAAAGATTTAGTGTGTAAGCAGTAACAGGAGAGAAAGCATACCTCATCATTTAAACTGGTGGAAATACTCAATCAACCAAGTGCAGTGTGCAGTGTGCTGTGGCAGGTCTGCAAATCAGGTTCATTGGACATTGTGTTGATATGCAGCTGGCTGGTCTTTAATCCTCTTCTGTTAGGACTCTTACCTTGCCTGTCTTTGTTCTATGTGCCATTTAATTTGTATGGAAAACACTAAACATTCAATGCTTGATTCATAAGGCTCATAGATCAACCAATGGTGATGGGGAGCAGTGTATACTGTTTGGCTGCTTGTGTAGTTATTATGGAAGCATTGGAGTATAGGGTTTTTCATTCTTGAAACACATAAAACAACTATGGAATATATGGAAAAATGCATTGTAGATGTTTATTAATTGTATGCTCTATTGTTTTACTTTGAAATCCATGAAATACTGGACGTTATCTGTTATCTTAAATTGATTTATCTTCATTTTTTTTTTAATGAAAGGGAGAAATTATATTCCTGGGTAGCAGCTTTTAAAGCAAACTTTCTCCTCCACAGTAACTCTCACACAAGTGCACGGATGGAAGTCCACAAGTCCCTGGCCTCTGTTACTGTAATATAATGTAGTATGTCATTGGCGAAAAAAAAAATAGGCTATCTGGAAAAAATGCTACGTAAGTTGCTTTGAAAATTCAACCCATAGGGGAATTGACATGGCTAGTTAAATCTGTTTCAGCAGCATTCCCTGGGTGCTGTGGCACAGCACAGTACTACAATCATGTTTATTCAGGAGGAGTAGACTCTGGTAGAAAAGCATACAAATATGGAACTCTGGGTTGTATTTGTTTCCCTTGGGGTAGCCATGAGTAACTTAAATAGCCGCAAGCCTGTTGATTGAGTCACCTTCCTGCACACTGATATGCGCTCAAATAGCCTTGTGGTTTGGGTGAGTTGCATAGGCGCCCAGGCACATCTCACGAGGGAGAGGAAAGAACAGACTTTTCCTGGCATAAAGTCGGCTCTCTGAAGAACCGGTTGTATGAATAACAAGGCAACTTCCTGACTCGCTCTCGCACGCTTCTTGTCAAATTTGTTTTCTCATGAGCTGCATAAGAATAAGGGAAAAGTGACAAGGAGCTCGGGAGGTGAGTGACTGGAGAGAAACTCTTTTTCTTTAATAAATAAATAAATAAAAGTATCAATAAAAAAGTTCAAATTGGTTGCAAAGTGCAAGGTGCTTTTGGTATAGAGGTTTGTGTAGAGATTGCCTTGGCTTGACTCTGATCTGTGTTGGTTTGGTGCCTAGAGTAATAAATAAATCCAGAGGTACTGTAATCTCTGAGGAACCAGGGTCATTTCAGAATTTATGAGTACTGTTGAAGGTTGCAACTGAAACTGTAGTGTTACTGCCCCAACACTCCCATATTTGATGCAGTTCACCCTTCATTAACATTTTGCAAGTTTACACTAATACCTATCGATTAATCAATTTGTGCTGGCTTAGAGTTTGAGGTTCATGTCAGTGGCCAGTAATGTAAAAACCTAGCAACCGAAGCTAACATTTGCCCTTGAGTAGCACAAGCCATACTCTTATATCTTACCCTCCCCTGTTCACCCTATTTCCCTTCTGGCATGATTAATTGACCAATGAGAAAGGCCATTACTTACATCTATTGAGTGGACCAATCAGCCAATTACCACATCTGCCTATAAGCAGACACCATTGGTCTGATGTAATCGGCGAGCGTCGTGGAGAAGGCTCGGGGGAAAATAAGCTGTCATAGTCTTGCAGTGCCAGCATTTATCCAGAGATCAGATCAATCTCCCAATGATTGCTTTGTTTTAGAACAAAACAAGGGCTTCTCATTTAACCGGGGCACCCTGAAAATAGAGAGAAGGGGGCTGCTGCAATGGGTAAAAAACAGCAAGAGGGCCTCTGCCACAGCTATCGCCACATTTATAAAATTACACTCTGGTGAAGTATAGACATCCCCTGTGGTTGTTAGTGATATTAATAATACTAGAAGCGCACACCAGTGATGCTGCTGAGAGTGGCACCTGTGATTAAAGAGTTGCCATGACGGTGCCAAATGAGGTGACAGGGAGTGAAGGTCACACAGAGCGGTGCTGTGGCGCCCATGTTTGGAAGATACCATCAATCGCTAACAAAGCCATGTGTTGATTAGGCTTCACACCACACACAGATGTCTCACCTGTCTGCAATTTGTGTTCAGATATTTATATTACATTTTCATATTTCTTGCTGTAAACCTTCTTTGTCTTGACTTTCTGTGCATATTTTGTGTCCCTTTATGTGTGGTGTTTGTGGTAGACTGTCTTGGCATCATATATTGGAGTTGCTCACACCTCACAACCAAGAAAAAACCCTGAGTATGTGTTAACATAATTGGAAATTAACCCATTATTGATTCTGATACGTGAAGCGTGTGTGCTGCTTGTTATCCTCGAGTACTTTATATTCATTTAGTTTAAACATTCCATTATTTCTATTTTACACATTCAACTTCACCAAAGAATCATTGAAAGAAAAATTAAATTTATGTATAACCATAGATTGCTTTGCATGGTACACTGACATCAGATTCAAAGCTCGTGTCAGAAAGTCCATTTGTTAGCATGCATGTGGCTAGGCTGCATATCTTTGTATGCATCAAGCCAAAACTAGTTCATGTCTATGAGCGTGTGTGTGTGTGTGTGTGTGTGTGTGTGTGTGTGTGTGTGTGTGTTGAACTGTATGTGTGTGTTCACATGCACATGTGTGCATGTCTAAGTCCATGCATGTGTGTTTGTCTTCTCAAAGGAGAATGTGCAGGTGGGGTAGATTATGCAGATGAGGCATTTGCATCTGTTTATATACACATTATGTAATGCCCTTCATGATAAGTCTCATAACTCTCAGAGTCAGATGAAAGGCGTGTTGGGCCTACGGTGTGTGTGTGTGTGTGTGTGTGTGTGTGTGTGTGTATTTGTGAGGGTGTGTGATGGATGGGGAAACACAGCATGAGGTACACACCCACCCACCCACACATATGCACGCAGGTACACACATGTGCACACACACACACACACACACACACACACACACCATCTTCCATTGACCCAGGTATTGACCCTCACAGTTATGCCCCACATGTTTTTATTCAATTACCATATGTTTTATTTGGGTGTAGAACATGTTTACCCAGACTGTCAGCCCAGGACCTCTGCTTATCGGCCGTAGCTTATGCCCCTGAATCCCCATACCTTACCAAAGGGCATTACTATTAAACAACCACTTCCCTGAAGTACTCAGAATGACAGGCTGAGAAAGTTTCCTGCGAGGGCTTTATTTCTAGCTATGTGTTTGTGAGAATGTGTAACATAGTGGTAATATTCTTGGACGCAAGTTTCTCGTCTCCTGGTGAGAATATTTATTGGTTATTTTTATTTATTTATTTCTTGACAGGTAGCATAAGTTTTGCCCGTGCCTCACCTGAGCCATCTGGTTATCAGGGGCGGCTACAATCGCAGGCATATGCTGGCAGTCAGAGTTTATGAAAGTGTGTGTGGTGTGCTCGCTCAAAAGTTACATGAATAATGGATCAACTCGCTAATCTAAGCACCAATTATATCCAGTCGCTAATACCGCCGGAGAGGAGAGGATGACCTGCAGAAGGTGATTTATACCCAAACTACTGAATTTCACAGTAGTCCCTGTTGGATTAAAAAACTGCAATAGATTTCAAAGCAAAAAAAAAAAAAAACGGGGAATAGAAGTTGCTTAAAAGGGAAGCAGGAAGGGAGAGAGAGAGAGAAAGAGAGAGAAAGAGAGAGAAAGAGAGAGAGAGAGATGAAAAAACTCCCCTAGCTCCGAATGCCTGTATGGTGGAGAAGCTTGTAGTATCTGATGTGTTGCCGGCATACCGCTCTAGAAATCAATAGTGAAAATGCAAATGAATGCCTTCCCTGCTGCTGGAGTGAATGTATATTTATGTCGGCGGCATATGTAATTTGATTTTGCCAAAGTCAAATATATTGTACGGTGGAGGTCAGATCACAGGCAGATCTGTGCAGATTGGAGTCATGCAGATTCAATGTGTGTGTGTGTGTGTGTGTGTGTGTGTGTGTGTGTGTGTGTGTAAGTGTGCACTGGGGCTTTCTGCAAGCTCAGGGTCCTGTCAGTGAGATGGAAAAGTGAAATAAAATAATTCACCGGAACTCGCCGCGATCTGGAAGGATGGGAGGCAGCGGGTGCGATTTAGACATTATCATTTTTATTCCCTTCAAACAGAGTTAGGAGCGCCATGCCAGCCCTCTCAAAATGTCCTTACCATTTTATGCCTTTCCTTTTTCTTTCGGTCCCCTCTCTCTCTCTGTGTGTCCCAACCTGGTGGGTCGAGGGTTCGGCTGTTGAGGACGCTGAGTGAGTGCTGTTGACATTTACAGAGTGGCATAACCCGAGGACATCTTTTTGCATCACTGTGGTGGCCTCTGCTGAGTATGGCGGCACTCACATTGATGCTTTTTTAACTCCAAAACGCAATGCTTCCAAAATAGTGAGTGTTATATAAAATTGCAAGGTGGAAATTGATTGTGTAAATCTTGTTGCTATGATATGTTATACTTAAGCAATATTGCATGAGTGAGAGTGGCATTGGTGAAGGATATTGCCACGGCTGTGATTTTGCCGTAAGCACAAGGTAATCACAGCTGTGGCAATATCTTTACACCAACACTGCGATTATGAGTGCCACATTGCTTTAATACAAAAGCTGTATTACCAATTAATGATATTTATATTAATTTATGACATTTGTATTAATTTTTAGCGGGGGACTGACTGATCTGCTTTTTACTGCATAGGCTACACAGGTCAAACTTGAGTTATCAATATATTTGCATAATATTTGCAAAGTCTATGAATAGCCATATTGGATGATACAAAAAGGCTAATATTTTAATTAATTTAATATGTTGCTTGAGAATAGGTTGACAACGCTACAACAGCCAACCCCAATAGCCTAATTACGCCGCTAATAATCATTGCCTAGGCCTATTGCTATCCGTCTTTACCAGTTGCCACTTATGTCTGTTTTCTTCAAAAATGGAAGCTTGGCAAATTTTCACCGAATTTTCTCCAATGCGTTTTGTCTTTTTTACCTGGCATTTTCAGTCCCTCCTGGCCTCTTTCTACCATCCATCCTCCCTGGCGCTTATCGCTACGGTAGGGCTAGCCTGGCTATGGCATCTGAGAAAACTTTTTGGAAAAGACGGGCTATATAGATCCAACCAACTCTTCTTGCGAGGGGAAAACTCCCTCACATGGTAGGCTATTACCCATGCAGAGGCTGCGGTGTTAGGCATATAATGCAAAATGTACCCTACTTTAAGAGAAAATACACTGACGTGGAAAATGTCGATATTTTTCCGGCCTGTCCACCGGCCGCCATCTACCCAACAACACACCACCCAGCTCTTGATACAAATCATGGTCAGCTGTCCAGACCAGAACACGGCGGTGTCTAGATTTCAATGAGCCAAAAAAGCACACATTACCCCACTGTTCAATTCAATCCTTAGCCACCCTCATCAAATTCAAGTCACTAAGACTTGGCCACACAGTGATTCCTGTATCTGCTTGCTTCGTTCTGCTCTCATCAAGCCGTTTGCTAGCCCAAGGAACATCGTGGCACTGCCTCCCCTACACACTCTGCAATTCAGATTATTTTCATTTGTTGTTCCCCACTGGCGGAACAATCTACCATGTGCTACCTGAGGAAGGGCATTCTAGCCTTACTTTCACTTTCACGTCATTACCTGTAAGTGAATGACGTGAAAGTGAAAGTAAGACATTTGAAAGGCCAACGAAAGTTAAGGTTGCTTTTGATATAGTACAAAAACACAAAACTGGTGCTCTAAATAGCGATAGCTAATAGCTTTTACAGCTAGAAGTATTTAGGCGCAGAATAGGCGTGCGCTTTCACAAGCAGTTTTTGTACATACCGCAGAATGCATAATTAGGCGCTATTTACGCTTCCCCTCCCATCTCTTTACGCTAAACTCCCACTTACCCCTTGACCCTCTCATGAATGCATATGCATGACACAGAAAAAAAAATATGCCATTTTCAGCTCAGGCAGTTTGCACTTTTACCTCAGTGCGGCCTGTTTGTACATACTTTGCAATGATTTTACATGCACGTTGCGAAACAAACACACCTGAAGTGGGCGCAAAAGCGTTCATCTGGCCCCCAATCTCCTTGATACCAACTGTGGTGTTGCCGGGGGAATATCTGGTCCTAGAGGCTCAGAGGAGAGGGAGTAATGCTGTGGTGCAGTTTGAGATTACTGAGGCCTAAAATTGTGTGAGATGGACAAAGCTGTTTCGGCCCTCAAGTCAGCCTCTTCCCGCTCAGGTAAAATGAATCGGCTGTTTATTGGCGTAGGTGTATGATTGAACCTTGATGAGACAGGATTTTACCACTGTGACACTCAACCAAGAAAAAAAAGATTCTTTAGCAGTAGAGAAGGGATGTCCGTAATCAAAGTGGACTGGCAATGGAAAGACAAAAGATTGAAAGCTCTCAATGCCAAGTGGGGCAAGGCTATCTGTTTTTGTCTCTTTTCGTGAGGGCAAGCTAACAACTTGGAAAGAGAGAGATAGGAGAGGAAAAGGCTGGAAATGATCATGCTGCATTATTTTGCCACCTACTAAGGAAAAGCCTCTGAATCTCTGTATTATTGTGCTGTGAGTCAGACAGAGAAAGGGACTAAGAGTAGAAGGGAAAGAGGGAGGAAGAGAGAGAGAGATGATGATCAATGTCTGTAGAAATGACAGGCTTCACAGTGTTTCTAATTGAAATGTCCCTCTCGGGTCCACAGTGGGGAGGCTGCTTTAACACTCGCTGTGCCCCCTACCCTCCCATCACTGCAAAACCTCTTACCTCCTGCCATGTACTTCACATTTTTAATACACCATCATCAAGGACTTTTTGAAGCTTTCAGCTTCCAGTTGAGATACTCAAATAGGTGTCGATGTTGACTGGAAAGTTAACATGATTCTGTGTATTGTAAAAATTTGCTTAGGCATTTTTGTGAATACGCCCTTCATGAATTCATCAAGTACAATCCTGAGGAAAACCACTGGGCAATTTTCCAGTGGGGATTATTTTGAGTCCTTGAATCCTAATGGGAGTGGACTTAAGGTTCATTTTGAAATGATTGGACAAGCCTTTTCAGGATAAGAATACTACTTCACCACTGAGGTAAAAGCTAATACCGTTCCCAGGCCCAAATAAAACTGAGCAGGGAACAAAGTCTTTAGCAGCGATGAATAAATGTGCTTATTCCTTTGCTTCAGCTTCAATTATTCTGTGTTGGCTGGTGTTGCTACTAGTGTTTGGTTTAGTCCAGCTCTACAACTTGTCCAGCCTGGCCTCATAATCACAAAATCACACCGTTTAATTAGCGAATGTGGACTGGACACACCTTAAACTTTGTGTCTCCGACCAGGCATTTCCGATCGCTAAAATAGAGCCCCCAGTCTCCTTCATACCAACTGTGGTGTTGTCGAGGGAATAACTTGTCTACTGGCGGTGCAGTTTAAGATTACTGAAGCCTAAAATTGTTTGAGATGGACAAAGCTGAGTCAGCCTCTTCCCGCTCAGGTAAAATGACTGCTGTTTATTAATTCACAAAGAATTTAACATTATGGGAGGCTAACACCAATTATTTGGGGTAGGCCCCGATATTATGGTCCAGATCTTGGAGTATCTTGACCCTTCAGATCTAGCCTGATATTATAGCTGGCAGGGGCAGAGCCTACCCCCTGGACAGATGGTGGTGGTGGGGAGGAAGGAGAGGACATCAAATGACGGCACCTAAGGCAGCAGAGCAGGTATGTTAGGCAAGACATTATAAAGACATGTGAAGACTGGTGATTGGTCAGGACTCAGGTGTAATGAATGGATAATGAGTGATGTAGCATTAGAGTCTCCTCTAACTTGCACTGAAGCTTCCATTCATGTTTAATTGGACTATAAAACAAAGGCTTGTGATACATGTTGATGGCAGACCTCTACAAACTTGTTTTAGTTACATTTCAATTGTTGTATGTTTAGCACATTACAGCATAACATGTCACTGTTTTCCCAAATACATCACACATTTTGGATTGTTTTGAGTTTACAGAAAAGTGGTGCATCTGACAAATGATATTCCTGTGTTGCTCACTAAAACATCTTGGTGTCCATGAACACTCAACATAAGAACACAGATAGCTAACTATCCTGTCATTGCACTGAAAAATGTTCTTGTGCTCTTTCACTTGTCTGGGCCACGCAGTTGTAGCGTCACAGATGGGGTGGTAGTCCAACTGTGGCAACCTGCAAGCACAGGGAGCGAGGGAAGCCAGCTCGAGGGGAGCTGTTTGCCTGGTTGATGAACAAGAAACACCACATATTGCTTTCAATTTCCACACAATGGTGTGCAAATGCACTGAACCAAATCGTTGCTTTCTGTTCTCTCTGGTGGGCAAAGAAGGGGGGATAGAGAAAGGGAGGGAGGAGGGTGGGAGTGAGAGAACAGGAGGTAGGAGAGTGAGAGAACAGGAGGTAGGAGAGTGAGAGTGAGAGAACAGGAGGTAGGAGAGTGAGAGAACGGGAGGGAGAAGTGTGAGAGTGAGAGAACGGGATGGAGGAGTGTGAGAGTGAAAGAACGGGAGGGTGGTCATGGTTTGGTTTGTTAGAGGAGAGGTCTTTGTGGTGAAAATGAGGAGAGATTCATAGAAAGAAACAGAAAGAAAAAAACAGGGAGAGTGGAAAAGGAAAAGAATAACAGATGGCTTAGCTGAGCAGGAAGTCATCCTGTCTGTGCTCTATTGTACTTATTGACATTATGGAACAGAAAGGAATATGCGTCACACAACGCAGTTCACAAAGTTTGTTGTATTTTGCCTAGTTTTCTTCTGCAAGTACCTTTTCCCCCAACCTCTGGCACAATGAAACAGCTGTGTCTTAACAATCCTCATACATAAGCATCCAAACACCCAGCCTCTCTCCGCCATGCATCTCAGCCCCATCCAAGGCTCCACTCCCGCTTCCAACACAAACACTGCCAAAACTGGGGGCTCTGTGCTAAATTGTGTTTCATTGAACTTTGGGAGGAAGTCTGTGAAATTCAACTTGAGCTTAGACGAAGAGAAGATCGCCTTTATGCCAAATGTGCCTTTTGTGTAGGAAATAATATCATTTTGATTGCATCCATGACTCTTTTTGATATGCGCTGTCCTGTGATGTTTTTGGATTGTGGTTGTGGCAGAACATTACCCTTTTCCGAAACAAATTTCTCCCTTGGGAGACCTAATAAAGTAACCTTGAACCTTTTAGTACTTCAACTGTTTTTTTTTGTCTTCTTATCAAGATACCCAGTACACAAATTATGTTAAAAAACATAACATTCCATAATCTTAACTTTCTTTGAAACCACTCTCTTTTTCTTTCTTGTTACATTGTATTTTGTTATTTACCCCGCCTGCTGTTGGTGTTGTTGCTGCTGCTGCAGAAAAAAACAAAACAACACAAAAAATACATTCTGCTGTTTGCTGCGGAATCGCCACTTTTCAGCACATCGCTGGCCCACGACAACAGACGCTTTCCCAATTTCACACGCCTTTGGCCGCCGGGGAGCTTGCAGGGGTGCAGCGCACCTGCCTAAACTCCCTTCCCCAAAACACACACACACACACACACACCCATGACACACCATTCCCTGACAGCACGGTCTGACATCCGGAAACGCCAGCCAAGGCAATGTTCTCTGAAGTGTCAGTTTTGGCAGTGTGTGCGCGTGGCTCATCGGCCCAGCAACATAGTGGTAGTGGTAGCAGCCACATCGCCTGCCGGCGTTATTAACCAGGAAGCGAACACTGCCGTCAGGGATATCAAGGGAAAAAATGTGGTTTCGAAACAGCTGCTACCCAAATTTAGAACACGGCAAACAGACGAGTGATAATGACTTCACAGCATTAAGCAAAATGTGTTTATTTATTAATTTAGCACACTTTTGGTGACTGATATAGGCTTACTTAAGAGCAACTATGGAAATACCAGATTGGATAGCAAACATCTTGTATGGGTGTATTCTAAGAATCAGTTGTCATGTTCCTGGGATTTTTTCTCCTTGCTTTCGAATGGGGGAAAAATGCTGCCTTGGTGCTTAACCATCTACTGTGAATGTGTCTGTATGAGAGGACTAAATCCCAATGACTGAGACAGATCCATATTTCATGATCCATAATGGAATCGATAACCAGGCTGGCAATCCTGAGCAGTCATAAACTGCCTAGCAGCATGGATCATGTACGACCTCATACGTTGACTAATCACAATTAGAAAAATTGATTTGAATAACTTGGCTCAAAAAAAGGAGTCCAGACCTTAGAAGAGAGTGCTTTCACACAGATCCATCATAAAAGTGAACCTTCCCTACAAATAAATAAATAAATAAATAAATAAATAAATAAACAGCTTCTGCTGCCAGTTTCATTGCCAAAGTGCTGACAGTGATGCTTCTGTAAAATATGCACATTTTCTTGAGAGAAAAAGCAGCAGGCCATCAGCACCCCCTATGCAAAGTCTCAATCAACCATCTGAATATATGTATGTTCATTAAATATGAATGAAATGAATTATTGATTTATTTACTAATATCATTACAAATTATGCCTTTGGCCCCTGGTTGGAACTTGATGCACTATGAAGTGTAACATGAATATTTCAGCAGATCCTAAGTGCTTAAGTTGACCCACCGTGATACAAAAAACTCTTGATTTACGGCACCCCATGGGCTTTGAATGGCTTTGAATGCTCTGCAGCAATTATCGACATCAGATGTAAGGACATTATGATATGTGAGGGCTTCATTTATGCCGACAGGAGAAGTGGAGGTCTTTTCAGCTCTGAATGTCAAGTAAGCTGGAACATTTTTTTTGTTGGTGTTGTTTTGAAGGATATCCCAGGCATTGGTGTGGTGAAGAAAAATCAATGGCAGAGGCTTAGATGCCATGGTGTGAAATACCACTGTTGCATTCCATAGTGTGGTGGTGCATGGCATGGGTAGCTTCTTGAATGGCACCTGAAGTCAAATTCAATGAGGATGAAACCGCAGCCCCCGGTTACGTAAACAGGCAGGAGACGATTCCTCCTATCTCAGTATTTCTTTCCAGCAGCAGGTCTCTCATAGGTAAGCAAGCACTCTGTAGCGCACACACACTTCTGGACACTGTATTCCGTCCACCCCCTCCCGTTTCGCACATCTCCCTCCTCTCTCTCTCCCTCCTCTTCCGTATGTCTCTCTCTCTCCTCTTCTGTATGTCTCTCTCCCTCTCTCCTCTTCTGTAAGTCTCTCTCCCTCCTCCTCTCTCCCTCCTCCTCTTCCGTAAGTCTCTCTCCCTCTGAGGTGAACAAGAGAAAGCAACAGTGAGTGGTATACAGTATGGTGAGGATATTACGTGCGAGATGTGTCTCTGTGTGTGGCCGGGTGTGTGGGATGATATACCATGCGGGGGTTTTTGTGTGTGTGTGTGTGTGTGCATGTGTTTGAGGGTTTATGTTTTGCACGTGCATCTGTGTGTGTGTGTGTGTGTGTGTGTGTGTGTGTGTGTGTGTGTGTATGCGTTTGTGCCTTGTGATTGTGTCATCAGCACTGGCGACAGATGTGAATTCCTGCTGACAGCGGTGCTCGGCCATGATGGTTCCTGGCGTGGCACCAAGCTATTACTTAATTCATTGACATTTGGTATAATTGCCTCGGGGCAGCGCAAGAGAGGAGGATCGCGGCGAGCAGCGACAGGCGCTAAAGGGATCGGATTAGAAAAATACAATTACCATTTCAGATTTAAGGAGACTCATCTCTAAAGGAGGATCCAGAATGGGAGAAGAGAGGTAGGATGGCGGGTGGATGGTAATGGGGGGGCATAGGACTACGCCAGCAAAAGGAAGTAAAGGGGATGGTGGTGAGGGTCTGTGCTGCCATTTCTGACAGGGATTTCCAACATGTTGAGGTTTACATGTGCAAAAAGGTACAGTAGTGCAGAGGTAGAGGACGTGGTAGTGGCAGGCAGAGAGGCAGGCAGACAGACAGAAGGTTTCGGTGGTGGTGGTGGGGGTATTGGGGGTTAGTTATGGATGGCTTGGGGTTTTTCTCCCCTCTCCTCGCACACACTGGCGGTTTATCACGGTGGCTTGCCTTGGCAGAGGCAGAAATGGCCTGTCAGGGCTTCTTGGATGTGTCGATTCTGAGATAATGATATATTGAAAGCCCTGAACCACCGTCTTGTCACCCCACTGGTAATTGGTTCCTCTCCCAGTGTATTGTCTCCAGCTTCCGTGCTCATCACGAAAATATAGTTATTTATTTATTTCTTCTTCTGCTCCCTCTCTCTCTCTCTCCCCTCTCTCTCTCTTGCTAACTCTTCCCTGCTAAAGTGTAGGGACCCTTTCACAACCAACTCTTATAAAACATTCAAGGAATTAAATGCTTCAAGCGTGGCCTTATTTTTTCAAACTCTCTATCCTCTCCTCTCTCACACCTCATCCCTCAACAAAATGCCCATACACTTGGAGTAAAAGCTATTTGGGACTCAATGCCATTTACTAGGACTATTCCATAATAGATTCCAAAAAGTGCATATATCACGCTCAGTCTCCAGGCCCTGACAGTGGGAGCAATAAAGCCCACTACAGTAATAAGTGGCTGTGCAAGGACTTTACAAAGTACATTACTCACTATATTCCTGTGAATAATGAAGCCTCCCTCTTATCTGTACATGCATAAGCATTACTGCATGCTTTGAGGGTGGCATTCAATACCTTTTCAGTGTGAGGCCACTTGCTTTTGTTCTGAGAACAATATCAACCAACGACAGGTCAGACTTGTTGAGGTAGTGTGATGATGTGAGTTAGCACAGGCAGGAGGTGCACAATGACTTGCTCGCAGTACACAGTGTGCTGAAGAGCTGATGAGTTTTAGTTTCTCTCTGGATCATTCTGAGTGGGGTGTCATGGTCAGTGGGTGAGGCTGTTGAAATGCATAAAGTAGCAGCATACAAATGCCAGGACTTGGCCACATTAAGCAGTGCACCATCCATAACCGGTTACATCACAAGGAAATGTCACACACAGTAGACTCTTTAAAATTCATAGTGAGTATGTTTTTCTTCCCCAGGGATCCTCACTTCAGGATCCCCACTGTAAGATGATTAACTGGGTGATTTTTGGTTGGTGCCAATGACCTTGCAGCTCAGACCATCTCTGTGAAGAAGGACAAGGTTCATATATGTATGATTTAGACAAAGGATAACTCATTGGATAATTCATCAAGTTTGATATTAATTCTTGGCATCCAAATGACAGTCATGAATCATGTCAGACTGTGGATGCACCTTGGTGACCGGTGAGGTCTCTTACACACATCATGAATAGCTAATCTTTTCCTCCCTTTTCAATTACCAGGAAAAGAATGGACCAAAGGAGGGGACAAAAACACATCCATTCTGCTCTAAGTCCACAGGTTTCCTGGGGTTTCACCATGGCAACAGTACTGAACTTTTACCTGAATATATTGGGGAGGGGGGAGGGGTAAAACAGAGAAAAACAAAAAGGGAAAAAAGAGTAAAAGAAAACAAATCAAATCTACATGTATTTGATTTTTTATCCAACTTGGATAGCACTTGCAGTTGTGCTAAATTAACGGTTGTCATGGGCCACAGTGTGGATGAACTTTAACATGGCTGCACTGCTGAGAGCAGTAAATGGGTTTTAACAACTTTACAGATTGGAATTTCACGCAGTCCTTGACCTTTGATGGGTCCACACTTATTTTTCTTCTTCTTCTCCTTCTTCTTCTCTCTCCCTCTTTCTCTTTAACCACAGGCATCATAATAGCATTGTGTGAGAAGTGTCAGGGAGGGAAAAAAGAGGCATTGTAAAACTTTATAGGGGTGAAGAACCTTTCCAAATGGCCATTTTGCTGAAGACTAACTAATGATGGAGGGAGGAAAGGCGACGGAGTGGGAGAGAGCGTTCGCTCTTATTTTGGTGTATTTCATCTCCCTGTCCACCGGGAATGTGGATGTCAACGGCCGCTGCCGGCGCTCGGTGACTTTTTTACGGCGGTTGCCGTCCATCTCTTCTGATTCATTTCTCGAATCTCGCAACCCTCCCCCACTACACTAGCCCACTAGAAATAATGGGGGAGAGTGCTCTCCTGTCTCCTCAGGTGAAGTAACCATCAGGCTATTCATAACTGGCAACCTCAGCAATTCTTGATTCGTGTTTGAGCCTACCTTGCATTATAATACACCTAAATCATTCTGTCATTGCCACAGAAAAGCCAACGGCAGGCCAGGCTGTTTGTGGACAGAAATCCAACTTACCACTGATCTGTTTACAATCTGCTGTTTTCTGTTTCCACTTGTAATCATGAGTACCAGGATCTATACCATGTAAAAAAAAAAAAAAAAAAAACGACGACACAGTAAGACAGAGGTTGAATTTAAAAATGTCTTTGTTCGTGTCATTCTGCAGGTGAGCATCCCTAACGCCATCCCATCAGCTCGCGGTTGACGAGGTGCTTGGGAGCTGTCTCTGCACTCTGGGGTACAGAGTTTGACTGCTGAACAAGCGGTGTAAACATCTGCCATAATGGTGCAGATGCCATACCACTGTCTGTAGAGCGGCAGCCATTTCCCAGTCTCTGTAGCTGTGAATGAAGAGAAGGAAGAGAAGGAGGCTGTTGCACTGCCACAGCACTTCCCATAGTCTTTCAGTAGAGGGGGCTGAGAATGTAACCTGGGTAATCACATACACTACACACCCACCTTGGCACAGCAGAATAAGTAACATCTGGCAATAGTTGGGTATATAGGCACATACATAATGCCTAAATGAAGTCAAGCCTCACCTTGCACTTTTTAATAAAAGTTTTAAATGGAGAGGTGTTTGCATGAAGACCTGAAGTTCCTCTCAAAATGGTAGATGTAGCTATTTATCTTACTCACCCTGCAAACACCAAATAGTTCAAAAGCAGCATTTTCTACAGACATGCATGTTACCTGACATGTGCTTCATCTTTCCCACCCACATCTCGGACCTTACCTGAACAAGGATGGAATTGGAAACGAGATGGTCACCAACACATAGTGGCCAGACTACCTTTCGTGATGAGGAGGGGCTATCAATCAGGGGGTCACGGAGCAGGAAAGTGGTGTGTTTGTTTCCTGGCTGTTTTGAGGTGTGTGTGCGTGTATGGAGGGGGGGGGCAAGGAGGAATGGAAAGAAAGGAGGGAGAGGGGCAAGGAGGAGGAGGGTGGCTTTTATGTTATTAGCCGAGGAGTGACCGAGAAAAGCAGACTCATTACTTTCTCCATCTCTTCCTGTTGGGGATCATCTATCTCCCATGAAACCACATCCGCTCTGATTTTTCAATTACTCACAGGGTCCTGTCCCATTCGGAACCTCTCTGTCTCAGCCAAACCTCAGATGCATGTCCCACTTACCAGCCAAGATACCATCTCTCTCTCTCTCTCTCTCTCTCTCTGTTTCTCTCTTTCTTGGTATCCCTTTCCGTTGTTTCTTCTGCTCCCTCCATGCTGTTTTCATTGTTATTTCTCCTCCTCTTACACCATCTCCTTTGTGCCGCCTTTCATTTGAGATCCACGAAAGCATCTAGAGACTGTTTAGCATTCTTGCTGTCTCTCTTTTAAGACCCATTGAGAGGACTTCAAAGCCTCATTGTTGTGCTTTTGTTTCAAGGCTCCCCTCCCCACACCAAAATCCCCCTCCATCACCTTGCTTTGGTGACTCGTACAGTATTTTCCGATATCTCATTACACAATCCAGATAAATATTAAAGCACCCAGTGTCTCTCTCCACGGAAACCGCACAGCTGGGGTGAACTCTACATGCCCTCACTCCCCTTGGACTGACGCAATTTGCATGACCTCCCCCAAAAAATTGACGGAGCTCAGCGAAAAACTGATCCTCACTGCTAATCACCGACTCTGTTGGTCTGTATTCACATGGCGTGGATATGTCGAGCAAGCAACGCCCTGAGGACACAATTAATCGCTATTTTTCATTTCCTGTGATGAGACCCAGACTTGGCCATGCAGTAAATACCCCTGCACCTGTTCTATCCTGCACCCTTCACTCTCCATCACACCCACACAGCTCATTATCCCCAGGTAGCAACGCATGCTGCTCATCTCTGTCTGTCGCCCATATACGTATATTATGTACGTTATCTATATATCCATCCCAGGCTCGCGCTGTGCCAGCTGGGCGCGCAGGTATCATATTATCTGGATTGGCGGTGAAGAGCCTTTGTACTGGATGTGCGGTGTGTATTTTGTGACGGGTGGGGTGGGTCGGGGGGCTGTTGAGCGGAGTACCAAGCAGGCGGGGGGGGGGGGGGGGGGGAGTGCGCGGACGCTATCTGTCGTTGGCAGCGGCACCGCGGGGTTCTTTGTGCTTTGCACCGCCTCGCTCCGAGGTGTTGCGTGTCCCCGAGCCACGGTGCCTACGCGATACACACACATTCGGCTGCCAGCCTTAACACCACCCCCCCCCTCTGGATCTAACACACACACACACAGACACACACACACACACACAGACACACACACACACCCACCTCTCTCTCCCTCCGTCTCTGTTATAAGCTATCCCCAAAGTGTGTCTGTGTGTGTGTGTGTCTGTGTGTGTGTGTTAGATCCAGACAGGGAGGATTTCGATTAAAATAATCAACAGGGGAGTGAAATATCTCCACATTGCTTTGCGAAAACACACACCAGGAAGAAACTCTGACACATACACCTAATGCAATGCTCTCACCTTTCTTCCCCTCTTCTTATCTGACCTGATCTGCATGAAAACCTATATTTCCGTTTCCTTTTATTGTCTGGGGAGGAGGGAGTGTTGGTTTGGGCCTGTCTATCCACCCCTTTCGCAGTGCACGCACGATTTGTAGTTTGTCTCCTAACGAATTTTAAACCCTCGTCAGGTTATTAATTCCGAAGAGTCGTCGCATAATGCAGCTGTTTGTCAAGCCGAAACGCCGCTCTAATCAAGAAGTCCGCTGCATTTCTAGCTCGCTGATTGGCTTGGGAGCTCATTCGTATGCAGACGGCAGTGCGACTCTGATTGGCAGACAGACTGCTTGGCTGGTTCTCCCCGGGATGACTAACTTTCAGACTTTTGATGCACAAAAACAAGCCCTTCCTTCGTCAAATGTACACCCTGCACTTCAACTTGCAACTTTTTCGCTTCTGTGGGTTTTTAAAAGAAACTGAAGAGTGCAAATAAAGACTCATGGCTACAAATAATGATGAAAAATAATCCCACAAAAGTGCAACCAGCATTCTCCGAGCACCCTCCAACAGGTCCTGGGTGTAAATCCAGGTGTAAATCCTTGTCGAATGCTCTTGTATGGCTGGTACTGCTAAATTATTAGGGCCAGTGACTGTATGACTGATAGGTATAGCACTCATGGTCTGCACTGCAAGGTCTAGTATGCACAACTACAAGTATGTATAGCAGGTCATGTTTATGTATGCAGACAATGTGTGTGTCTGTGTATATATCCAGATGCATATAGGTGTATGATTTGGTATACATTTGGTATAAGCAGGCCTGTTTGTAGAACTACCATCAATGTGTCTGTGTTTTCTACGTCGGTGTATCCAGTATGTGTGTGTGTGTGTGTGTGTGTGTATGGTCTGCATATGCATGTATATTTGTATGCATTTGTCGAGTGTGTGTGTGTGTGTTTGTTGTCTGTGACTCTTGCCCAAGGCCTGGTGGCGGTGTGTTTGTGCTGAAGTTGTCTGCGCGCCGGGGAGAAAGTTGGACGAGGAGAATGTGAAATGGGATTTTAAAGGGACTCTCTCTCTCTCGAGTGTCCTGCTGGCTCTCTCCGAGGAGGGCTCTTTACAGGGACACCCTCGCACCGGGCCCGCCGAGGAGGAGCCAAGAGGAGAGATGAGAGTGAGAAGAGGAGGACGAGGGGGGGAGGCACAAGACCTGCATTCCACAGTACGTCCATGCGTGAGTCTCTGTGTACTGTCATTTGCTATTCAGACCGGTGTCTGTGTGTGTGTGTGTGTGTGTGTGTGTGTGTGTGTGTGTGTAGTGTTTTTCTTTCTTTTTTTCTCTTTGTAAATGTGATATGCCCTGCCTCTCCTCACCCCTCGTTTCTGAGACTGAGAATGATTTGTGAATGCAGTACCCCTATGGCCACTAGAGGGCTTTGTCTTGTCAGAAATCATTTGAGAACATCCAGGAGCGATAAAGGCAGGGAGATGGAGTGAGAGAGAGGGCAGAAAAAGCTCATGACAGATTTCATGATCGAGCCTGTGACTTATGGCAAATTTGTCTAATTACCATTTGTCACACCTATCACGATCATCTCTGCCATTAAATGTAACAGCTCGCTCCTATTTACCACTCCTCTTTTTTTGCAAAGTCAATTTCAATGAGTTATATATTAAAGTCACTGGCGAGCATAAGCGGATTGCCCCCTTTATAAACAGGTCTTGTTGACAGTACGGTCCATGGGAGTACAGGAATAATTCACGGCGGGACGCCGTCTTTCACCATGTTCGCCACCGTTACATAATTATGACCGCAGGCCTCCTTCGATGGCGGCTCTTTGAGCTCACACAGAGAATGTAATTCACGGCTTGAACCGGGTGTGTGTATTAAATTGAGATTCCATTGCAAGGCCTATTTGTTTTTCAGGCTTTGACAGTGGGGACGGGCAAGTGCGAATCCTCAGGGCTGGATGCGGGAACCAAACAAATTGGACTCCATGTTGGATCTGCTTGTTACCACTGATTTTGTAGCTCTTCTGCCTTCTTAGCTCTTCCAGAACTCTTCTGGGAAAAAAAGAGGTTTCATTATTTGAAGTAACATTTTCTTGGAACCCCTGTTGAATATCTTGCAAATTAATCTTTTATTTCCAGCTCAACTATGACACAATCGATGAGTCTGTTTAAAAAAACAAGACACAACAGATAGACTGCAGGGAAGGCAAGCATCGAAGGAACAGGCTTATTGTGGTGAAGATTACTTTTTGATTTAGAAAAAAAAAGCCTTTGGAGAGACACATCATTTAATCATAGAAGAGTGCCTCAGCAGCAAATGGCCCCCTCTCTCGCGGGTCCTTGTTTACTTCACAAAGGCCCGACTCCCATCCCACAGCTGATTAGGGGCGGTGAGGGCAGCCCACTGTCTTCACTTCTGGGGGAGCACGGACGCTCAGGAGAGCCCTAGTGTCTCTCTCCGCCCTGCCTGCTATGAGATGAGCTACTCTATATTAGGGGTGGAGAGAGGGGGTGTGGGCTTCCTTTCTCTCGAGGACCGCCGACATAGGGGGACACGAGTGAACTCATTCAAGTGCCTGCTCTCTCTCTCCCCCATCTCTCTTTGTCTTTATTTGTGTTTGGTTCAGCAGGCTTGACAGGGGTGGAAAATGAAGCAGGTCTGCTTTAGATGGATGGGTGAATGGATGGAGGGAGAGATAAAGAGGAAATGTGACCCACACAGAAAAGGTGGACTAGTAAAAGATGTGTGGACTAGTAAAACTTCATACATCTGTACATGCGTGGAGTTGAACTAATAAGCACATGGATATGTCTCTCATAACGTTTCTTCGAATCTATTTATGTCTGGTTTGTGAAAAAGAAAGAAAGCATGAAGGTATCATGTGACTTCCTCAATCTGAGCGGAAGAAAGGTGTCGCCACATGAGGAAAGGTGAGACTTCTGTACCACACTGAGCAATCCTACGCCTCGGAACTTTTAGAACTTTGCGATAATGAGCCGGGCTGCCAGAATACACAGGCTGAGATAGAAGCTGCATCTTTAACTTTGCCACATTCTCACCTCAAATACATCAGTTCTTAAATAAAGAATACATTTATAGCTTATCTCTTGCCAATAGCTGTGGATA
This sequence comes from Alosa alosa, assembly GCF_017589495.1. Classification (NCBI taxonomy): domain Eukaryota; kingdom Metazoa; phylum Chordata; class Actinopteri; order Clupeiformes; family Clupeidae; genus Alosa; species Alosa alosa. The sequence goes on from NC_063212.1 coordinate 4,213,882, forward strand.
ATAGAACATATTCCCTCTTTCAGAATTTGACCCATTTCTCATTGTCAAAACCCAAGACTGATGCCTAACTTGACTTTGCCTTTAAAAAAAAGAAAAATGTCCGTGGTACCTCCATGTGGTGAAGGCTTGCTTAATATAACTACATCATCCCTCTGCTCATTTACTGAGTTCTATGTACAAGGTTTCGCTATTCATATGGGACAGCGCTTTTTGCAACAGCACAAGTTAGAGGCCATAAATAAAACAGCATTAATCATCGGATGGTCCCCATTTGGGCTGTCAGGATTTATCAGGCAGCTGAATATCGCCGAGTTTTCAGTGTGACGAGTCCTCAGGCTTTATGTAAAGCAAAAAAACACAGAATAATGACTGTCCGGTCTCAAGGAGTTTGCAGTGAATTTATGTCAGAAAGTTTAGTATAAAATTCACAAAGACACAATCCAGGACTTGCATGTGTGAGTAAAGCCCAAAGAATAATTAAAGAGCCCAGCCACCCTCTTTAGTATGTTTCAGCAGCTGCCGCCTGCTATCGCAGGCTCAATTCCTGGACGGACCTGCAGGTTTAGTGACAGCTTTTTATAGCAGGCAACCACAGATGATCAATGAACAATCAGGTTGTGAAGTGCTTCTTGTTTCTGTTTTGTTTTGTTTCCTAGACAGTTAATAACTGAGAGATTGATCTGATCAAATATTTAACCACTTTTCTGTTGAAATCTAGCCTGGAAAATCCAGACCCTGGTAATCTAGAAAGATTAAGGGTCTGGCCACGAACAATGTAATGGCCCAACTCGAGGGGCGGCACCAAGCATGCATTGGAAAATCTCACTGCACGCAATTGGATAACACTAGACCAATGCTTATGGCCCTTTCCATTAGACTCGTAAATTGCCCACCCGAGTTGGAATGATACTCTGAATGATTCCGGACTTCGAACCAATGTTTACTGACCTCCAACGTTGCAGCGCTGTCGTCATCAGTTTAGCTCTCCTCTGGCCTGCATATATCAGATACGCCGATTTTATTGGGTCCACGGGATGCAAGGGGTAAAAGTAACGTGCATCAATTGCTCATTGCCAGAGTGTCTCGCAGAGACAATTCCATTTTGCTCTCGTGAGAACTCTGGATTTCCAGGGTAGTTGAAATCAGTATTAGTTGAATCAACTTCTTTGCCATGTTGTCTACTGTCTTGCTCAAGAAAATACTTGACAGCTAGTATTGTCAGGTAGTATCGTCATCTTACGGCAGATGAAATCAAAACAAAAACAAACATTAAAAACAGGGTTAGAAATATTTTCCGTTTCACTAGAGAAAATCTGTCACATTTTTATGTAGTGGTCTTAAAGGAGAATTCTGGCAATTTCTCATAGAACTGTTTCTGCGTAGTCAGAGAAGTCAGAGAATACTGAGAATCTGGTGAAATCCATGATGGGGTGAAACAAACATGTACTTCTCTCCCTTGAGGGCCACTGGCCCCTCATTGAAAAGAATAAAGCCAGGATCCTGATCTTGCATCGTCCTGATTGAGTCTTAAGAGAAATATGGTAGTAAAAATATACTATCAAATGTCAACACAAACACACACACACTCTCACACACATCCACACAAACTACAAAACAGACCTGCAAACCTATACACATTTTGCATAGCAACCATGTATTTTCACATCAAAGTACGCCAGTACGCCGGTACGATTTTTTTTATTACAGTAGAACTATCCAAAAACAAGCAGTCATCCAACTTCTCCGGAAAGTTCCCTGGAGCATGTGAATTAGAATCTCTCGCAAATCTATTTCACACGAGGGTGAGATACAGAGAGAAAAGTGAGAATGACAGGCAAAGCATAGTGGCCTCTCTTTATGCTATTTTTTATTCAGCCAACTCTTAGTGTTCCCCCAGCTGCCGTTTTACGAAACTAAAAAATCTCATGAGATGGTGAATTCACCTAGGCCTAATAGTTTGATGTGGTCTTGGAAAGTGATTACTTGTTCATCAGTTATTTCAGTTAGCATTATCCTTTCTATGTGTCGCTAATGGTTACAGTTTTCATAACTAAAAGGCGCTCAGGATCTAAGCGCAGATCTAAGAGGCTAAATATTTTGAGCAACTCAGGGATGAGTGTTCAATTTTATTTTTCTTTGGAGCATAAAGACACATTTTCATGATTATTGGCGTGAAAACAAGCGAGAACAAATAGGTTTCGACTGAGATTGTGCACCTATCGCTTTAGTTGGGATAATGGAATCATTGCAGTCTCACAGATGGCAAAAAGACACCGCCAGCTGAAAGAAACTGAGTGCTGGTGTGGAGCTTAAAGATAATATTACAGAATATTATATATATATATATATATATATATATATATATATATATATATATATATATATATATATATTTAGGAACACATCGGATCAAATTTAGATAGATATCCGACAGGGTTGCTATCCAAAATGTATCTTGCGTGTATGGCTATGTCTCCTTTTGGCTGCATGCATGAAGGCCGACATGAGCAATTTTTCTTTTTCTCGGCGTTTCTTTTTTTTTCTGAGGTGCTACTCAAAAACATTCTTCAAGGTTGGCAAGTCTGACAAAAAAATGGATCCAATTATAATCAGAGGCAAGTGAAGTAAAGAAAACCTTGCCGTCTGTGTTTATTCATAAATTAATTCAACATGATCATGAGCCATGGATATTCTGCATACTTTGTGGTGTCTGTCTCTCCTTGTTAACACCTGCTTTCTCTATGATGAACATCAAAAACAAATCGCTCTCCATCAGTGCTACGTATTTCTCTTACACAGCATGCCGTGAATGAGAGAGAGAGAGCGAGCTAGAGTGTGTGTGTGTGTGTGTGTGTGAGAGAGGCTGCACTAAACAACGAGAAAAGAACAAAAGAACTCACAGATGAAAGGTAATCCCCCCACCTCCCCCAGTTTTAATTGCTTCATTCTCTCCCCATCACTGTGTGCGCGCCACGTGAAAACATTGATTTCCATTCTTCTTTAATGAAAAAGCCTATTACCTTAAATTCATTCTAATGGATTGTGTTTGTGTTCGCAGGCATTTCTCTTTGTGCCAACTTCTTGTGCTCTGCTGATAGAGGCGAGAAAGCAGGGATGGATTACTGCACGGGCCTACCGGGCCCAGGCTCAGGGGCCCAAGGGGTCAGGGGGCCCTGAAGCCCAAGCCTTTGCATGGAATCATTGCCTCAATATCAACAAATCAGGATGTAGGCTATGAATCTGATTGAATTTAGTATTGGCCATCCCCAAAATGCACCAGAATACAGGAAATCACATCAAACAAACTAAAAATGTTCTGGCGGAGGACCCCCAAACCCCCCCTCCCACATATGCGACAATTAGTGGGGGGCGCAAGGTTTAGAGAGGTGAAGCTCCCATCATCAGTACCACCCATCCGTTACCAATTATCCGCATATACAGTATCCGACAGAGCCTTTAAAACCATACATTCGCCCAGCTGCTAGCATCCAAACCCTGCTATGACAGCACCGTCAGATGCATTTAGTGACAGACATTGTGGGATGGAGGTAGATGTTGAAACACAACAGGTGAGTCATGAGACATCAAACTGTCACGGCACTCAGTATTCAGCATGGTTCAGGCACTTCGATGAAGGATTATCATGTACCATTCTAATTAGAAAGACACAGAGAGGGAATTAGACGTTTTCTTTTTTCTCATCTGCATTTTCAGGGTATTTATGCCTTTCTCTTTTTTCCCCTCTTGGTCTGTCTTTCTCTTGTGCAGCTCTTAGTGTACCTGCGCAGGAACATGGTGCTCTCTCTCTCTCCATCTCTCTCCCTCCTAATGGGATTTTCTGGGAAAGGTCACTCCAGTAGAGGAAGCCAACAAGCTACATAAATTATGATATTCTTTCCTGCAAATGGAAATTAGACAGGGGGTGAAAAAAAAAGCGCACACTAGTACTAAGAGCTAAGGAGAGCACGGTTTACCTGCACTAGCTTTTTGGTATGCCCCTATCCCTAATTGGCACTGGCCTCAGTTTAAAATATGAAGCTTCAGCATTTCTCCAGTGAAGAAGGATGTATAAAATCTTAACTAGGTACACCATAAAGATGCCACCACAATGTTGTTTCCACGGGCAGCCATGAAGGTCTCCCATTAAGATGTCCAACCAGTGACTGTTCATCTAATCATATTGGACTCGGACAGTAACAACAATGCCTCCAAGGCCAAATCAAGGCTAGTTATCAGTTTATCACAGTAGAATGTGTCTATTGCTTCTGTCATTGTGGTTCACTTCAGAAGAGAAGGTTTATTTTTCTTTTCACTCTTTTACAGGTTTTCTGCTTTCAAGCCCTGCCCATATGGCTCATGTGCTGTATACTGTGACAAGGACAGACGCCTCTGATCTGTTTTGACAGTTCACCAGCTTCCCAACATGAGGATTTATTCCATGAACGACTTTAGAACTCAAGAACTTAAATTTAAGAACCAATCTCAAATTGTCAAATAAGTCTCATCTACCCCTTGAAAGTGTTTACAACTAAAATTGTCTCAAGGAGTTTGCACATTTTAAAGTACACATTTAATGACTGTTAAAACCTTTTTTAACCCTTTAGGCGCCAGAGTTTTTTTTTCGAAACGTTCGATTTTGACATCTTCATTTCAAAAGGCTATATCTTAAAAGTGATAAGAGATAGAGACTTTCTGTAAATTAGAGAAATATTAAGGATGACCCAAAGTTTATGTAGGGATTAAATGTTTATATTTAATTTGCATATTATGACGTCATATGGCGGCCATCTTGGATTATAGAATTTTCATGAAAAGTCGCATGTTTGAATAATAAAATGCACCACTTCTTTCCCCCCAAAATGTCCCTCACCTTCTGTATACTATATTGCACAATACTGAATGCTCAGGTAAATACTAAGTAGTAAACAAACTATGTAAATCATTACTAATAAATGGCAGAAACAAACCAAATGCATGTAGCGGTAGAAGCCTTTTTTGCTGTAGAGATTTTCCATTTACTACATACAGTAGGCACTCTGATTCCATGTATGGGGCACATATATATTATTCAGATGACACACAAACACAAGTAGACAAGACCTGTTTAGTTCAAAGCTCACTTGCCACGGCAAGGCACAGATCAGGAGTGAGATGACGAGACAAGACAAGAGACAATGTTAGTATTTGTTTTCTTTTTGTTGTTTTTGTTGATGTTTTTGTTGTTGTTTTTTTCTTAGCTGACAAAGACACACATCACAAGGACATGAACACACAAAAAAAGAACACATATATGTCCTAAAATGGTCAGGGAAATAGATAATCAACAGTGTAAATAAATGGCTGACAATTTTTTTTTTTTTTTTATCTAATTTTTTTTTATGTAGCAGGCCTTTTGCTGTAGAGATAATGACTATCCATATCCTATCCGTACAGGGCCGGCATTCCCATCATCTTGTGATAGACTATGCATGGCCTAATGGCTCTCCTGCCCCGCGGTCACCACCTCTGCTCCTGTTGCGAGCAGCATACAGATCTGCCTCGCTCGGGCCGAGTGGAGAGAATTTGCGCCTTCGGACTAGGGCCTACTGTCATTCTCATTGTGACTCCCACACTGCCTCTACGTTCCCCCTAACTGTCCTATGAGCACCGACCCGCGTCTAACATACCCAGTGGCATTAGACGATACGACAAGGAGAGGCACACATTCAGAAGACAGAAGCTGGCGCTATGGACATTAGGCTACCTCCAGCCTCGTTCGCCACACCACTAACACCCTGCTAACCTTCCGATGAACACCGAACCCGTGAAACATTATTCCCACCAGTGACATTGGGCAAACGATTTAACGCTTGTGCTTTGGTGTAAGCTAAACTATGGAGTAAACTCTCACTTTGTCCAGCTGCATCATTGCAAGGCAGGGACGATCTGAAGCCTCACTAAACGAATCACCGTCATTTTCTGAAGGCAGATATTCCCCTTCAGAATCAGGCTCTCATGAATAGAAGACCCAACACTTCATTTCGGTAAACTTTTTTGATGCCATTAGACGATAATCTAATGCAAATACTGCTGGCGTTGACAATATCGCTCTGACAAAGTGGCTCACGCACACACTAGCTCTCGTATTTCGCGACTGATTCAATGCGCCAGTAGCTAGAAAGTTTTGTTTAAAGCCTGCCCTTTTTCGACTCGGGAATGACGTATGACATGTCTGCCATCTAGTGGAGTGGAGGTCGAACGAAATATGACACCCTATTTGACTAAATCGGCCGTTTTATTCAGTACCGCATCTTGTCGACTAAAGTCGACCGTGCACTGCAAAAACTGCTTATCTAACAAAATCTAACCAAGTGTTATTAATCTTATATCAAGAAAAACTTTTTTCAGTATAAAGAGACTTACCTGGCACTTTCTTGTGAAATCATTTGACTTAATTTAAAAAAAAAATTGACTTATTTTAAGACATCTCATCTTGAAAACAAGCAAATTTGTCTGCCAGTGCGTTAAGCAAATTTGTCCTAAAAACAAGCAAATTTGTCTGCCAGTGCGTTGAGCAAATTTGTCTTGATAAGACTCCTTAAAATAAGTTAAAGTCTTCTTAAATTAAGTCAAAATGATCTTTTGAGGGGGCGCTAGGTCAGTCTTTTCATACTAAAAACAATACCAAATAGATTTTTTAATCTTAATATAAGATCAATAACACTTGGTTAGAATTCATTTTTTGCAGTGTGGCGCCTAGAGGGTTAAGACCTGTAAAGGGACAAAATAATGTTGTAGTATAATCAGGTACTGTAAAATTAAACAGACCTGCCAACCCTGAAGAAATTTAGAACTTATGTTGAAAATGTTTTCAGCTCATGTTGGCATAAAACTGAAGCCTAAAATCGACATTACATATGTTACAATCTGTTTGATCTACTGCCCTCTCAGAAGCCTGCGCTCCCGCACTACCAGACTCACCAACAGCTTCATACACCAAGCTGTAAGGATGCTGAACTCTCTCCCTCCCTCCCCCCTCCACCCTCAGCTACATAACATCCTGGACATTGGACCCACAATGGTCGGGCTTCTGCACTACTCTTAATTTGCACACTTGAACACTTGCACACTTGTACACTTTACAACTTGGTGTTGTTGTCCTGAAAACACAACACTTCTGCTGCTCTTACATAACTTGCACCACTATGCCACTTTCTTTATTACTCAGGTCAAACAGAACTACCCAAGCCTCTTATTGGCCTGACTTTGCACTAGTTTTTTTTTATTGACTGTCTATGCACAATTTCAACAACATTTTGCTGCTCTTATTTTTCATTATTATATGTGCCCTCTTATTTACTTATTTACTTACTTTTTTGTTTACTTGAATGTTATGTTTGTCTGTGGACTTAAAATTGGTAAAATATGTCTTGTCTTCACCGTGGGATAGTGAGAAACGTAATTTCGATCTCTTTGTATGTCTGGAACATGTGAAGAAATTGACAATAAAGCTGACTTTGACTTTTTTGACTTTGTTATGTCGGACAGTTGACTTAAGGCCCGTACACACCGAGTCCAATTTTTCGGACGAAATATTCGCACGAAATTATGCAGCTTATTAAACACATGCATTCGTATTAGTCAGTACACACCGAGGACGAAATTCATTGCGATTAAAAAATTTCCGCAACGGTCTCATTTCATGCGAAATTTTCGATGCGAAAAAAGAGCTGTTGACCAATCAAATAATGATTTTGCAGGGTTCCATTGATGTCCCAATAGAACTAACGAACAGAAAAAAAGCTGATAGATTGGGTGATCCTGCTGCTCACGATGACTAGTCTCCTTAATAGGCCTATATGCCAAAGTTACGTTACAGTAGACTCTCTCAGGTGTTCATGAGTACTCCTGACGAACTCCTTAAGTAGTGCGAACTCCTTACAGACAGCTTTCCCCACTTCTTACCACCGCCTCATTTTACACTCAATCAAAAAGAATGAAATCTCACTACAGCAGTGAACAGAGAGCTTCTCACTGCACATAATTTGCATGAAAAAATACAACATGCATTCATGGAAATGGAAGTTTTAAGAATAGGTCATGATAGGCTATGCTGCTGACAACAGCATTATGTCCAGGGTTACCACTATCGTAATTTTGCCTCACATTTCCTGGTGCGTTAACTTTGCTTTATGCGTCATAACTGAAGTAGCCCAATGTGGAACTCTGTGAAAAACTTTCTGTGGATCTTATAAAGGTAAGCTAATAACTGGTAGGCTATCATTATTAGCTTTTGCTGTGTTTTGGATCATCGTCATACAAGCTGATCAATTTTAACCATTTGTTGCAGCAGTGCGATTTTATCCCATGCTCATTTCCACAGGCTGTCTCTGTGCCTCCGCTCCTTAGCAGATAAATTTTGACGTAGCATATGTATGTGTCATATGTAAGGATGGATAATTGTGGTCATTTTGCATGGTGTGAAATGGATTTTTTAGATAATGATTGCTGTGCTTTTGACTTTTTTATTTTATCTTGTGGTGTGCATTGATTGCTGTGTATTATTGTCTGACCGTAATCAGTGTTGCCACAGTTACCTTGAAAAAGTAATCTGATTACTGATTACTCCTTTAAAAAGTAACTTAGTTACTTTACTGATTACTTGATTTTAAAAGTAACTAAGTTAGATTACAAGTTACTTTATTAGTTACTTTCAGCAGCTGCCGACAACACCCCCACCGCCTCAACATAAAAATGATAACCGGTTTTGCCAATACTCACTATACTGGAAGTGTATTTTAACAGTAATGCCAACAATATATAGCAGACATCTCAACCTAACCTACTTAGATACTGAAATTCAGATGTTTGTTCAATAATGTCTAGTCAGTACACCAAATAAGGAAGGCCTATTGATAGAAATTGTGATAGTAAAATATGTAGATTTGGATGTACGTTGAATATGTAGGTTTGGCCTTTTCATGTAGCCTTGGCAACTAGCCATCTAGTATAGGCCTGAGTGACACTTGAAATGACACTTGTTAAACTCACCTCAACAAGTCTTTTGCAATCATTTAACCCGCAGTGAGCAATGCTAAAGTCACTGTTACAAACAGTGCAGTGTGCAAGACTATCATTATGTTTTACTCTTATGAGACAATTGGGTACACTTGAAGGCACACACGCACCACTCTTCTCTCTCTCCCTCTCCGTTGTGTGCGCGTTAAACTCAGATGCACACGCAATTTGAAGTCCGGTCTGGCTTGCGTGCTCTTGTTCGCTCTAGGTTCCGGGAAATTTTATGTAATTTGCGGGCGTCAGGATATCAATATGTGGGAGACTCCCAAAACTTCGGGAGACTTGGGATGTCTAGCTAGACAGCACTTTGTCGCCAGCACAGAATGTACAATGTACCTTAATGTTGTCATGTTTAGCTGACACAAACTCAAAATAATGACTGTATAGATCAAATGTGCATCTCTCTCCTCCCTCCATTGTTTACGTTTGTGTCGCTGCATGGTTTTACACGGTGAGTTGTCCTCATGCTGAAAAGGTTGGCATAGCCTACATGACGTTAATCCCCGAGACAAGAAGAAAGCAAAGAATATATCTTTTTACTAAGGAAAATGACAAAAATAGTAACGCACAGTGACTTAGATAAGTAACTTTAATCTGATTACTGGTTTGTAAATAGTAGCGCGTTAGATTAGGCTACTCGTTACCGAAAAAAGTGGCCAAAATAGACTAACACGTTACTTAGTAACGCGTTACTGGCATCACTGACAATAATTGCATGACTCGGGGCTACGCCCCTTTCCCCCCCTGCGCTGCAGGTACAAAGATACAAGGAAGTTTATTGTCACATGCATATAGTTACTGGAAGTAAGAAATGCAGTGAAATTATATCTGGTGTCAGCCTATATGTGCATTTATGGGGGACAATAATTTGATCGGGGCTAAAAGTGCAGTACAAAGGATAAAGGGTTTTTAGTAGCATATAGTTACTGGAAAGGGCTGCATAAAGAAAGGGTTTAGGGGAGGAGTGGCAGGGGGATAAGAAGGTGGGGGGGGGATTGGGGGGGCACCAACAAAGGAGCACCCAAGAGCAACAGGGGGCAGGGAAAAACTCCCTTACCAAGGGAAGAAACCTTGGGCAGATCCCTTGACTCAAGGGCCTGGCAAGGAGATGGGACAGTGTGCTGTGTATGTGGGGAGAGGGGCAGTGTGCAATATGTGTGTTGGACAAGCTTCCTCATGAGACAATGTGCTGTGTGTATTGGGGCGGGCAGTGTGCTGTAAGTATGTTGGGGATGTGTGTTGGAGAAGCTTCCTGATGAAATAATGTGCTGTGTATGTAGGGGCGGGGGGGGGGGGAGTGCAAGTATGGTGAAGGGACTTACTATTGCAAGCAGAGTACTGTATGTATGATGTATGTGAGTGATGACAGTGAAGATGTGTGTGTGGGCGGGAGGGGAGTGGAGCAGTGACTGTGTGTGTGTAGTGTGTGTGTGGGTAGGTGGGGGCAGTGTGCTGTAAGTATGTAGAGGATGTGTGTTGGAGAAGATCCTGAAGACAATGTGCTGTGTATGTAGGGAGGGGGGGCAGTGTGCAGCAAGTATAGAGGAGGCTTACTGTAGCAAGTGTGCTGTATGTATGTAATGACAGTGATGATGTAAGTGTGTGTGTGTTTTTTGTGTGTGTGTGTTGGGGGTGGGGTGGGGGGGGGGGGGCAGAAAGGCTAGGCAATCAAGGACATGGGTAGATAGATGAGAAATCAAAAATAATAAATAAAAAGTTCTATGGAGATGTGCAAAATTTGGAGAAAGTCAGATATGTGTGTGTGTGTGTTTTGACATGTGATGAAATAAGAAAATAAATAAAAGGTCTGTAGCATAGGGAGAGGGATGTAAAAGTGCTAAAAGTCATGTAGGTGTGTGTGTGTGTGTGGGGGGGGTCATGAGTGCTGAGGAGTGAATGAGTGCAAAGTCAGTATAGTGTGAGTTCAGAGTTGGAAAATGTTTGAGAGTGCTGAGGAGTGAGTCTTTCAGTTCTGGCTTTGTGACTACATAGGCGTCTTCTTGATTTCAGCGGTAGGAATAATCCATTGTTAGGATGAGAAGAGTCCTTCAGAATCTTTTGGGCTCTTAGGAGTACACTTCTGGAATAGATATCTTGTAGAGCAGGGAGTTGAGTTCTTATAGTATGTTCAGCTGAACGCACTACTCTCTGCAGAGTACTACAATCTCTAACTGTGGAGTTTCCATGAATTTCCTTAGCTGACGAAGGAAGTAGAGTCGTTGTCTGGACTTCTTCAGAACATATTGAGTGTTAACAGTCCATGTTAAGTCTTCAGTAATGTGGACACCAAGGTATTTAAAACTTGTGACTCTCTCTACAGGTTGCCCGCTGATCATTAGTGGGGTGTAACTGTAGTTCTGCTGCTGCTTTCTGTAATCCACTACCATTTCCTTGGTTTTATTGATATTCAGTGTCAAGCTGTTAGATTGACACCACTGTGCCACCTCATCAACCTGATCCAAGTAGAGCTGTTCATTGTTGTTACTAATCAGGCCCAAGATCACTGTGTCATCTGCAAACTTGATGATGGAGGTATGACTACTGTTGGCTTTGCAGTCATGTGTGTAGATGTTGTACAGCAGTGGACTCAAAACACAGCCAGGGAGCACCAGTGCTGATGGTTAATGAGTCAAATGTCAGACCCCCCTCTAACTACTTGTGAGCGGTTGGTGAGGAAGTCAAATATCCAGTGACACAGGGTGGTGTTCAGTCCTAAGGCCTTCATTTTTGTGACCAAGGTGAGAGGTACTATCGTGTTGAATGCTGAACTAAAGTCAATGAACAGCATCCTCACATAATTCCCATTCCCCTCCTCCAGGTGAGTTAAGGTGGTGTGCATGAGGTTTGAGATGGCATCCTCTGTAGACCCTGTTGGCTCTGTAAGCAAATTGGAGGGTCAAGGAGGCAGGGAGGGATGAGCAGATAATGTTTTTTCACAAGCTTCTCAAAACACTTTATCACTGTAGACGTCAGGGCTACTGGGCGGTAGTCATTCAGACATGATGGACTTTTGTTTTTCGGTACTGGAACAATAACAGACTGCTTGAGGCAAGTAGGAATTGTCTCTTGAGCCAATGATGTGTTAAAGATATAAATGAAGTGGAACTGAGCAGCGCAGGATTTCAAAAACCTGTTAGAAATTCCATCCGGTCCAGCAGCTTTTCTACAATTAACCCTTCTAAAGGCATTGCTCACATCGACCTCAGAGACACAGAAAGGTGCATCCTCATTTGCTTCACATGCTGCAGCTAGTGCAAGATAGTCTGTGTTTTTCATGTCAAAGCGAGCATAAAAAAGCATTAAGTTCATCAGGGAGGGCTTTACTTACATTCATCATAGAGGGGGACTTTCTTTCAAAGCCAGTGATGGTTCGAGTCCTTTCCACACTCGTGCTGGATCAACCTCCAAGAAATCAGTTTCAACTTTGTCTCTATAGCGCCGCTTAGCATCTTTAATAGCTCTACATAAACTATAAGATGCTGCTTTGTAATCCGTCATATCCCCTGAAATATGCCCAGCATTATAAGTCATGGTGCGTGTTTTTAATGCCGTTCTCACTTCTCTATCCACCCATGGCTTCTGGTTAGGGAAGCTTCGGATCTTTACAGTTGGGATGATGGAATCAGTTAGCATATTGATGTAACCAGAGCCCGTCTACGGCCTTGCCTACCCTACAACTTGTTAGGCTACACCAGTCCGCCCAAATGGCATACCTCGAGTCCAATATGCGGGCAAGTACCCCTGGCTGCAGCTTGCAGAACGGGGCTGGGCTCAATGTGGGGCAGAGCGCAACGTTGAGCTCAGCCCAAAATCAGCTCGTCATTCCCTGCTGACAGCTCTGTGTCTGTCTATTTACCCAGACTCGGAGTTGAGCCCAACCAACTTATGTGTTCCGGCAGTGGTTCGACTGCACAATTTATCACAATAGCACAGGTAGAATAGACAAGGGATGGGAAGGATGGCCGTAAGCTTTAATTTCCCCAGCACCTCTCAAGCCAATGCACAGTTCCATGAATGATCAAGGCTATAATCTGTTTCAAATCTTGATGATTTTATGAGTTCTCCCTGCATACTGAAAGTCGCTCTGTGAACCTGCGTGACGTGAGCGCGAAATAGTGTGTACACTTTGAGTGTGAAAATTTCGCACACAAATGTTTCGCACTGTTATTTCGTATCGTATCTGGTGTGTACGGGCCTTTAGTAATGTCAGAAATCTAAATTGAAATTGAGTGTGTATCTGAAGAAATAAACCATTTACAGTAGACCACTATAAACTCTTGTTGATATTAACGACTGACACTGTTATGTTTTCCATTTTCTTTGACCCACTTTCATTATGTCTACACTCTGAAATGTATGTGTTTATGTAATATTAAACAGGATAATGGAAAAACAACTGGCTTGATAATCTTTGAGTAACGTTAATATTATAAATAGGCTACTATGAAAAGGCACATTTAAGCGCCTGCGATATATGGACAATTTAATGCCTGCTCTTGTACAATTCCAGACATTTTAAGATATCTTTAAATATTAAAAAATTAAATGTAAAACATGTTAAGACTTTTTCAAGATCCGTGGGGACTCTGCTATCTAAAGCAGAGGGTTTTTATGTCCATGGAAATAGATTAGTGCTCTTTGCGGTGCTGCCAGTCAGTCCCTGGTGCTCAGTGGTTGTTTGATCTTCACATGTGTGGTGCGTTCGGCATCCAGGCCACTACAAAACCTTCCCGGAGGCTTCCCAATTTGGGCTGTGGGACTCCAGCCAGACGTCGTTTTCCTTTTTTTCCTGTCCAGGTCACCTTGCTCAAAGAGTTGTCAGGTGCCACAGTGGTTCAAGTCCTCCAACAGCTGGTGCTTTTCAGGCCCCGGTCACCCTCTGACAGGAGCGGTGAGTGTGTGTGTGTGTGGGGGGGTGTGTGACATGGACAAAAGGTCCCTTTGGCCCTTGCTTCTCCCCATCCTGGGATAGAGCCATCCTGGAGACTCCTCGGCCCAAGCGGTGCCTTTTTCCCCCCGCCCGGTGCCGTGGAATTTGCCTAGAACTTGTCTCATGCCGCGGAGCTGCTGCCCACACCTGGCCTCCATTCCAAAAACGTACAACTGGCAGCTTGTTGGAGAAGTGTTCCGGCTACAAGGGGGCCTGCTGACCTCTGGCCCTCTCCCCTCCATACACCACTCAACCCCGATGCCGTTGCTGTCACCACGTGAGCTGCCGCTGGCCGTGGGAGGGTGAGCCAGTTTAATTAACCCAAGGCCGCCCGATCCGAGGACACACGCCGACACCGGCAGCTGCGCCTTCCTGCCAGCGATAGAATCCTAAAGCCCATACTTAGCCGAGGCACACCTGTCTGCTCCTCTGACTTATCGTCTGGTGAGAGAAAGGGATTGAAAGGGGGGCAGTGAGACCCAAGAGTGTTGTAATCTACATATTTAGTGATAAAAGTAGCTCTTTCATTTTGAATTTGGAAGTAGAATGTCCAGAGGATTTTGTCCTTTTTTCGGCCCCGCTGCTTTGGCTAAGGCATTTATGGAGATTTGTAAAAGCTACCGTTTGGCTGCTTGGCATTGAAATAGGGTTTTGAAAAAATATGAGATGGAAAATTTTATTTCAGCATCATCGGAGGAGCATACACAGTAAATCATTTCTTAAAGTAGCAGCTGAAAAAAAGTCAGCCAGTTATGTCAATGGTGGACTTGCATTTTGTGCGTGCGTGTGTGTGTGTGTGTGTGTGTGTGTGTGTGTCTGTGGTACCACTCAGTATCAGTATCAACATGCATATATGGGTCAGCAAAATTTCTCGACATCAAACGACTGATTTTTCCTCTCCCCCCTCCCTTTAGGCGAGCCCTTGGGAGACCCGGAGAGATGGAAATGCAAGCTGGCCGGGCACAGGGCCTCGTAGCGATACTGTATTCCTCTCACACCACAGAGAGATAGAGAGAGAGAGGGATGGAGAGAAAGAAAGAAAGAGCAAGCGATTGAGATGGAGGCTAATCACTTGCAGACATACTCCATTCACTGCCGACGTCGGCGGGGGAATCTAATTAACATAATAACGAAGGAATGAAAGGGAGACGAGAGCTAGAGATTGTTTTCACAGGGCGCCCGGATAAGTGGGGTGACTGGTGTCGAGACGTCCGAGGCATCGCTGACTGGCTCCGTATCCACCGCGTAGTGCGATGGGGGGGCCACCTGTGCGAACAAGGCAATATGTCACCTTTTAATATTGTTCATTGACCTTCATGTCAAGGCGAGCTTTGACTTAAATTGTCTTGAAATACATTAAACCCCAAAGAGGACCATTACCATAGCCAGTATGAAGGATTTGAATAAGAGACAGAGAGGCTCATTAAAAATTCTTTGTAACATATTTTGATAATAGACATAGAACAGCTAAGCCCTAAAACAAACTGATGACAGCCATTTTAGAGTGAAAGGGAAAAAAACGTTCTTTGAAGCATGACCCGCCTTTGACTGATTGTACATTTGTTCACAAAACTTTACCGCAAATCAGAGGGCAGACATTTTTTCTGAAAAAACGATCACAAAAGTTCAAGGCAAATGACACAAGGTATCAGTGTTACTTTTTTTTAGTCTCATCAAAAACTTTTTTTTTTCTGCTTATTATTATGCTTCAATCCGAGGAACAGAGCATTCAAGATGGCTGCCACAGATGAAGCAGTCCAGAGCCGAGCCTGCGGAACCCTTTTGGCAGGTGAATTCTCATTAATGTTACATGGCGGAGCAAACAGTGAAAAAAAAGTCTTCGCCACGCTGCACGCCGAATGCGCCTGTGCGTCTCCCCGCAGAGCTTCTCCGACACCGCTGTCAGGCGTCAGTGTCATATGAAATTAGAAACATGAAAAGGAAGAGTTCCTTGACATTCTGTGTGTATGTTTCTGCCGTGTGTGTGTGTGTGTGTGTGTGTGTGTGTCTGTGGTACCAAAACAGTATCAGTATCAACATGCATATATGGGTCAGCAAAATTTCGACATCAAGCGTCCACTGATTTTTCCTCTCCCCCCTCCCTTTAGGCGAGCCCTTGGGAGACCCGGAGAGATGGAAATGCAAGCTGGCCGGGCACAGAACCTAAATGGCGATACTGTATTCCTCTCACACCACAGAGAGATAGAGAGAGAGGGATGGATGGAGAAAAGAAAGAAAAGAAAGCAAAGCTGCATTGAGATGGAGGCTAATCACTTGCAGACATACTCCATTCACTGCCGACGTCGGCGGGGGAATCTAATTAACATAATAACGAAGGAATGAAAGGGAGACGAGAGCTAGAGATTGTTTTCACAGGGCGCCCGGATAAGTGGGGTGACTGGTGTCGAGACGTCCGAGGCATCGCTGACTGCTCCATTATCCACAGCGTAGATGCAATGGGGGGCCAGAGTGCGATGGGGGCAATATGTCGCCTATTGAAACAAGGCAATATGTCACCTTTTAATATTGTTCATTGACCTTCATGTCAAGGCGAGCTTTGACTTAAATTGTCTTGAAATACATTAAACCCCAAAGAGGACCATTACCATAGCCAGTATGAAGGATTTGAATAAGAGACAGAGAGGCTCATTAAAAATTCTTTGTAACATATTTTGATAATAGACATAGAACAGCTAAGCCCTAAAACAAACTGATGACAGCCATTTTAGAGTGAAAGGGAAAAAAACGTTCTTTGAAGCATGACCCCGCCTTTGACTGATTGTACATTTGTTCACAAAACTTTACTGCAAATCAGAGAACTTGAACATTTTCTGACAAAACGATCACAAAAGTTCAAGGCAAATGACACAAGGTATCAGTGTTACTTTTTTTTAGTCTCATCAAAAACTTTTTTTTTCTGCTTATTATTATGCTTCAATCCGAGGAACAGAGCATTCAAGATGGCTGCCACAGATGAGAAGCAGTCAGGAGCTTCGCGAGCCTGCGGAACCCTTTTGGCAGGTGAATTCTCATTAATGTTACATGGCGGAGCAAACAGTGAAAAAAGTCTTCACGCGCTGCATGAATTGAATGTGCGTCTCCCCGCAGAGCTTCTCCGACACCGCTGTCAGGCGTCAGTGTCATATGAAATTAGAAACATGAAAAGGAAGAGTTCCTTGACATTCTGTGTGTATGTTTCTGCCGTGTGTGTGTGTATGTCATAGCATGTGCCCTATCCCACCTTTCCAATCTGTGCATTATTGTGTTGTCTAGGTAAAGATTTCTCGCTATCATAGTACAATTATAACTCTAGTTCTACATCATGTTGACATATAGATTGTCATGTGCTTACCTAAACTATTTAATCACAAATCCATTCCATGCTGAAGTTGCTGATGTTGTGTGCTCTATGTCATACAGCTGATAATGTGTGTTTACTCACCCATGAATCACACACACATTTTAGCTGCCAGTTCAAAGCTGGCTTGTGACGAGCCTCCATCACACCTTCCCTCTCTGTCCTGTTCTCTGTCTGAGGCGGAGGCTGGCGCGAGAGTGGGGGAGATGGCCGTGCATAAGCGATGGCTCACCCGCAGGTCACCTGAGGCCCTGGCAGGACAGCCACAAACAGAGGCGTATCAAGCTTTTTAAAAATGTGGGGGTTGTGGGATAGGGAAGTGAAACAATCCGGCCAAATTATAAATAACTCCCTACAGAGACATTGCAATTATTTTCTGAGACTATATTGGCAGGTGTCCCGAGAGTTTTCCCCCGAAATTTTTTTGAAATTCTGATTGCTAAATACACCATTTTAATGCAGTTTGGGAGGGACCGAACAAGCAGCGCTTCTCATCTGTGTGGCTCATGTGACACGTAGGCCTACATTATCTACCTGCTATCTCTTCACTATTTGACTACCCTACATGGAGACGCATTTCATGTTATAAATGAAGAAATAATTTCAGAAATTATGGGTTAGCAGGCTACAATAAAATTGCCTAACAGACAACAGCCTAATTTCGAGGTATCACTGGACTATTAATATGCCTAACTATAATACATATTAAATAAATGTAAAGGACACAAAATAATGAAAGAACTGTAAGCTCAAATTCAAAAACGTTTGAAGTCTACCCAAACTTAAGGGAATATAAATAAATTGTGTTGCATATAGCCAGCTTAATTAATGTCAATTTAAAGATTATGATTAGCAGTTTCTATGCTGTTTCCAATGATAGTTACAGGAAGCCACGTTATTGTTTAAACTATTGTTGCTTCTATCCCACGTTACCTTTCACTTGCTGCAGGGATGCACACATTGCATGAGCGCTCATAAGCGTTCTATTTGAGTTCTACATGGTGGAAATCTTAGCTCTCAGATGTAGAACTCAAATGTGCCACCGTTTGTAAGATTAAATAAGACGTTCTAAATGGATCGCGATGTAATGAAGCTGTTTTTTTTCCAAGCGTCTTGGAGACGTATGTGTGCTGACTGGGCTATGTCTATATAGTTGGTGACACCAAATTAATAAGTAGGCTATTTCTGAATGGGGAAACTTTTAGCCTATAGTTTATTTTTCTTTCAGTCAGCGGTTCCATACCATTCAAACTTGCTGCAAATGACGGTGAAGCAATCGGCATAACTTAATTTCGCGGTTACCTGCAGAAGGCCTAGGCTAATTGTAGAGGAGGCCCATAGTTTGAGAAAAAGCTGCAGATCATAGGCAGAGAAAGCATAATGCTCTATGAACAGTAGCCAAGGGCCTTTCTGGAGAAACAAGAAGTGCCTTAGTGCGCGCACCCCCGCTTTCACTTTGACTCCCTGCATTTCTACATTGTGACAAAAACTGTAAGTCAGACAGTGAATTTTCGTTTAGCATAATGTGGTAACAATTATTATTTCAGTTCTACCTCAAATCTGATCACTGCAGACGTTATAATGCAGACCCAAGCAGCAGCACAGCCTTGAAAGACGTTTTAATCTGACAAAAAGTGTGGGGGATAGAATCGTGTTTCAGCAAAAGTGTGTACGTTATAACACCCACATCCCCCACGCTTGCTACGCCTCAAATAATTCATACCACTCCTGCTCGAGAAGGTCCCCTCGCACCGGCTGGCTTGCGGGGGCCGACCTGTTGATGAGGCTGTCAGGTGGCCGTTTGGTGCCCCCCCCCCCTACCCTGCCGACCCGCCATGGAGGCCTTTCTCGGCTGGTTATTTTTCTTTTCTCTCCTCTGCCTCGTCCCCCTGGCTGCTGCCCCTGGGAAGAGGAGGAGGTGGAGGAGGAGGGAGCACGTATCTATCCATCTCTCCTTTCTTTGTCTCCTTCACTCTCCCCCATCCCTTTCTCTCTCTCTCTCTGCAGGGACTCCACCTCCGACTTGGCGACCCTCGACTATTATTATTCTGGCCGATTTCCCTGCGGCCTCCTTAGCGGCGGTGGCTTCGCTCCTTAAGTAAAGTCGTAACCTTATTCTCTCCGCCTCCGAAGAGACCCGGGGTGGCGAAAAAGCAAGTGAGCAAGGGAGTGAAATAAGGAGGAGTGGGGGGATAGGTGGGAGGGAAGAGAAAGAAAATAGTGGCGGTGTGAGAGGAGGAAGAGGAGCAGAGTTGGTGGGGGTGCCGAGGGGGAGCGGATCTCAACTGACACCGAAGTCAGCCGCGGCAGCAGTGCCATGCAGGTGTCCTGCCTTAACGAGCTCCAGAAGTGCCGGCTCTCGGAGGTTAATTTGCTGTTCAGCGCGCCCCACCGGACCACTCCAACGCGCTCGGCCGCTCCGCCGGAGAGGAGCAGAGGAGGAGAGAAAGAAAAGAAGTTTCCTCTGTGCCATTTTGGGGTCAGCGTGTGAGAGGCTGTTTGAAAGAACGGAGGAGAGAGTAATGGTGCCTTAGAGAAGGCAAAGAGACGTGAGAGACCGTCAGGGTCATGATTATCAGACTGATGTTCATGCACTCATGCATTCTAATACCTGATAGCAGCTGAAGGCAATGGTTAAGTAGTAGTGCTTTAAAATGTCTCCCATACTTTCTCTCAGTCTTTGCTCTTGCATGACTGTAGCATTTCAAAGATCAATCTCAGACAGATAGTAACAGGTGTAAGATAAATGATGTGTTTGGATGGCAGTAAATATCACATCCCCTCATTCATTCATTCATTCATTCATTCATTCATTCATACATGCATGCATTCATTCATTGAATTTCTTCCGTTGTATATCAGTTTCCTATTTGCTTAAATCTGTGGTGGATTCCTCGTTTGCTGGAAATGAATGTCCGTGTTAGCATTTGGCCTGGGCCACTGCTATGATTTAGCAGGTCACTCTGGCTGGGGCCCCTGGAGTGATTTTCCCCTACATCAGTCTGTGAGTGGAAACAGCTGATCTGGCCTGCGGCATTTGAGTCATCTGGCCGGCCAGCCTTCATGCCCATTATAAAACCATCAGCCCCACATCTGCACAGCCCCTGTGCAGCTCATTTAGCCCTGTCATGCTTGACTTGCCATTTCTATGAGAATCCTCATTTAAAACTTAAGAAGCTCATTTCTGAGCATTAAGAAGTTTCCTCTTTGTTCTTGTTCTGTCAATAAACTTAATTTATGCCTTGTTTTTGTTTGTGTAGAATTTTAGAAAAAAAGGGTAACACTTTATAATAACTACACACAATTCATCATTTATTAAGCCTTTGTTACTTATTAGTTAATGGTTTGTGCATCATTAGTAATTTCTTGTTCATACATAATTTATCATCATTTGTTCACACAGTTATACAATAGTAAATATTCTAGTTATATAATAGTTATATTCATAGTAAATAAGCCTATATCTAAAATATGTTTATACATTCTTGTTAATACTTAATACATGATGCAATAATATGTTTTTGATGAAGTAATATTTCCATTATTTAACAGTTGTTACATATATACATGATGCAATAATATATTTTTGATGAAGTAATATTTCCATTATTTAACAGTTGTTACAACACTTCATCAACAAAATATTATTGCATAATTTATTAAGTATTAACAATAATTTCTAAACATATTTTAGATATAGGCTTATTATGAACAAACCATTTATAACTGTGTGTACAAATACTTTATTTATGAGAATTAACATAGGAGCAATGCTTTACAAATGATGAACAAAGCATTTTGAAATAGTTTGCAACTGGTTCATAATGGGAAAATGATTTCATTTATAAGTGGTTGTTTCATTATTTATTAAGTATAAATCATGTACTTACAAACATGTTTTTGGATAGGCTTATTTACTATGAACAAACCAATTTATAATTGTGTGAACAAATGCTTTACTAATGATAAATTATGTATGAACAAGAAATTACTAATGATGAACAAACCATTAACTTATAAGTAACAAAGGCTTCATAAATGATAAATTGTGTGTAGTTATTATAAAGTGTTACCAAAAAAAGTACATGCATTTTTTTTGTTTATACAGAAACATGTAACATGCAGAAAGATGTATGTGCATTTTTTTAAAGCAGCTTCTGTTTTTTCCGTTTTCTCCTGCAGTGCATTTTATGCTACCCCTCCTTTTCCCCTTACTACTACAGTTCTTGCAAATCTGCACAGTTCTCTGGGAGAACTTTTTAAAGCAATTCATCAGAAACTTTGTCAGCTTTAAGCAAATTTAAGGGCAGCACAAGGACAGGGGAAAGCTAGGTGGCTTCTATGCAGAGCGCAAACAAAGAAGGTTCAATGAATGTCACAATTCAAAAGAATTCCTGATATGCTTCAGTATAGCAATCGTCCCTCAGGTGCGCCTGGGTCACCCAACTACGACTACCCGAATGAGAAGGCGTGAATGAATTTTGAGAGAAAAAGGGACAGAAAAGAGGGATAGAGGGAGCTAGGGGGAAGAATGAAACACAGAGGTGTAGAATGTAAATGTTCCCCTTGAGCCGTGTGACAGTGTGAATGTCATTTTTAAGTCATGGCTACACCAGAGAGACTGCCCAGCGTTGGGCTAAAATCTGAGCGCTACAACAAATGTTTGCTTTGTGATCCATACCGAGCACACAACATTCCATGCCAG
The DNA here is from genome assembly GCF_017589495.1 of Alosa alosa. Lineage (NCBI taxonomy): Eukaryota > Metazoa > Chordata > Actinopteri > Clupeiformes > Clupeidae > Alosa > Alosa alosa. The sequence goes on from NC_063212.1 coordinate 4,235,932, forward strand.
TGAATGGAAAATGAATTTAGAGGTTTCTGCATATTCGTAATTAGTTATAAATTGATGAGATATTACAGTCATTCATTTAGCAGACGCTTTATCCCTATTATACTGTTAACAAGAATACTTTGTTGTAATATTACAAGATGATTACAACAATACTTCCGACCTAAAAAACATTGTCAAACATAAATCTGAGCGCTACAACAAATGTTTGCTTTGTTTGCTTTGTGAACCATACCGACTACTACACAAAGGGCATAACTTTGGGTCTACCATTGGGGGGGTTAAACTCGCGGCATATTTATTAATTTACTTATTTATTGAATCATTTTCTTGTGTAAAAGATAACATGCTAATTTGCCGTTCCTGTTTGACAGTGTGTGTTTGCATGCACAATTTTGTTTAAGGTCTCTTACCTGGTCATCTGTGCCTCCTGTCTCAGTGCTCTCTCTCCCTCACTTTGGTCACCTGACCCCATGTCACTACCTCCTCTCTCTCCTTCTTCAATTGCTGTACCTTCTCTGTCACCACCTCCTCTCTCTCCTTCTTCAATTGCTGTACCTTCTCTGTCACCACCTCCTCTCTCTCCTTCTTCAATTGCTGTACCTTCTCTGTCACCACCTCCTCTCTCTCCTTCTTCACTTACTGTACCTTCTCTCTCTCCTTCAATTGCTGTACCTCCTCTGTCACCACCTCCTCTCTCTCCTTCTTCAATTGCTGTACCTCCTCTGTCGCCTCCTTCTCTCTCTCTATGGTCACCTGTCTCTCTCAATCACCTTCTTTGGCCATTTCCCTCTCTTTCCCTCTTCTCCTGATATCGATAAAAATCTCAGTTAATGTTCAAATGGTTATAGAGGTGGTATATCCTAATCAGTTTTGGAGAATGTGTGTTCCCTCACCAAAAAGTTGGAAAGCATTTTAAACACCTTTTGCCCACTAACTATCACATTGCTACAAAATAATAATAATAATAATAATAATGTTGTTTCAATGTCTCCCAAGAGCAAGCCTATTCACATGCAGCGTCATTAACTGTGTGTATGTGAACTCTGAACTAGCCCATAGCAGCTAGCGGTCAATGGATGACATCTCTAAGTAAATTATGCAACCCCCCCCCCAAAACGTGTGACTGTATTGGAGCAAACAGCAACTTAAGTTACAATTCAGTGACATTCGTTCTACGCAGTAGATCCCTGGCACCCTCTGGCTTTACCTCATAGGACACTGGCAAACGAACATCAAGCCAACTCAGTAACAAATCATCAGTTAACTTAACAGCTAACTTAACAATAGGGGTAGTTACCCCCATCAGGATTTTTGGCTAGTGTTGGTACATTACAGATGCATTTAAAACATGATACTATCTTGCTGGCAAATTAAATGAATAAAGAAAACTAACAAAAGTTCAGAATATTTTTTAAATCTAAATGATGTGATGATATGGGGGGGGGGATTTTTGAGGGTGTCATGACCCCCATAACCCCCGTGCAAATTACGCGCATGACTACACAACATTCCATGCCAGTGAATGGAAAATGAATTTAGAGGTTTCTGCATGTCCATAATTAGTTATAAATTGATGAAATATTACAGTCATTTATTTAGCGGATGCCTTATCCATATTATATTATACTGTTGCAATATTACAAGATGATTACAACAATAATTCCGACCTAAAAAACATTGTCTTTGGAAAAGGGTAGCCTACCGTATACATAAGTACATTAAATGTGGTCACTGAAAACATTGCTATTGTTATAAACCGTGTGATCAGAGCAGCTTTCCTCCAGCAGAGAATTCAACAGAGCACTCTCAGCGATCACTTTTGACCTCTCAACCTTGTTCCCTCTCCATCTCTCTCCTCCTCATGCCTCTTTCTGTGGGTGCAACACTCAGTCTCCAGTGTGGCTGCCCTTCTCGGTGGTTGTATGTAAAATATTAACAGTCGGAGAGTTTGACAGGGCTTTAACTGTTCTGAGCAGATGCTTCATGCTTTTAAGTGTTGAATTATTCATCTTGGTTCAGTGTCGCTTCCAACATTTAATATCTTTAAACACACTGGGATTTCACCCAGCCATTTTCTCACACAACTGCCTCCTATCACTTTCTATAAATGAAGTATTCACACAAACACAAACACATACACACACACACACACACACACACACACACACACACACACACACACACACACACACACACACATCCATAAACATTTGCATAGGCCACATATGCTCATGACATTTGCAGACAAGCTTGCCCACACACTAAAACATCACACATATTCCCTCGGATCACACCCACAGCTCACTATTAAACACACACACACACACACACACACACACACACACCTGCATGCTCATTTACGTACTGTACATTCAACCGGCTCCGGCTGAAATTACCTGCTGGTCTAAAGAACATTAAACTTAATTTTAAGTGTAATGGATCTCATCAGTCAGTGAACCCTTCGCGCTGCAGTTTTACGCGCATGACTGCCTCGGCCTTAATTTAGTCATTGAGATAACTTTCCAGAAGGCCCCTCTCCCGACCGGTGGCCAAACCTCTTGGGCTTTTTTTGGGTGAGATTCTGCTCTACATAAAGCACTCTGAAATGTTTCAAGGGCCTCGGATGGCGCAATATATTAAAATTAAGAAATACACACCTGGGTACCTCCACAAAGACCCTGATTTGGGGCTTATTCTCCCTTTGTCATTATGTGTCATTAGCAAAAAAAATTATGGAGGGGGGCTATCATAACAAAAAATGGGGAAATGAATGGAAGTGGAATTGAATAAACCCACCCGCATGTATGACAGAGAGGAATGACTCGGCCCAGTCATTTTCAAATCAGTGGAATCATAAATCAATTTTATAGTTGCAGTGGGAGGCATAAATATCACTTTGGTAATAGAGAAATGTCTGTTGAACTTGAGGCATGACATGAGTCTGGGTGAGCTGTGAAACATCTGTTTCGCCCTCATCAAATCTCCCGTTGTCACCAAAGTAGATTGGGAATAAATGTCAAAAGATTTGGAGTTGGATGGCCTTTTTGACACTTCTGTCTGTACCGTAACAGATAGCATAAACACTGTTCAACTGTCTCTCTGAATAATAAAAAGGTACTTCTTGTTATTCTATCCTTCCTTCCATCTATCCAGCTGCCTACCCACTCAGCCCCATAGCTGTCTATCTATCCATGTGTTATGTGCTCTATGTTGCATTTTCTTCGCTGTCCGCAGCTAAGACGTATTTAATGTTACGCACAAGACAAGATTTACATCCAAGGGGAGCATCAGTTTGAAAAAAAATGAGGGATGTGACCCAATCTCGGCCCCTGCCCCACCCCTCAGGAAACCCCTCTGGTTGCACCAGTAATCCCCTATTGAAGAGGCTCGATCCTGTGCTTGTCAAATCGATGCGAATTGACAGCTTTAATTGATTTCTGTGGGAAAAAGGAGAGGCCATCCTCATCTGGTTAAATGGCTGGTAGCGCGACCAAATCCCTCCTGAGGAGACTGCGGGGGGCTGGTGGTGAAGGTGGTGGTGGAGGAGGTGTGGAGGACTGATCCTGGCTCATTTGTTGTGCAGCGGCTTGGGCTCAAGCTCAGGCATGCTCACAGACCTGGAGTGATGACCTTGTTGTGGTGTCATGCTCGCTTGAAAAATAAGCTTTTTCACTATTTGCTTTCAAAATGTTTTTCCAATTAGGAATGTATTGGATGTGTTTGGATTGAAATTCGTGACACACAGCTTGGGCAAAATGGTTTTGATTTCCTCGTAAAATGACACTGCTCATTTAAATAATTATTGGGTAAAATTGGCCCATTACATTTTAGGGACTTGAAGGCAAAGGAACCTGTCAAACGGTGATCTCATCCCATCGCATTAACTGTTTTGCGAGACTATACTACGATCTAAGGATGTACTGTAGCTCATACAACTTTCAAAAGACCAGAAAGATATCAAATTTGAATGAGAAATGTATAAGACTTTGCATGTAAAATATAAGAAAATCATCACTAGTGTCCATGTTCAGGCTGTAGAAATACTTTAGTAAGAGTAGAGGGTAATTAGGGAATATCCTGCAAGATAAGAGTCTAATACAATCATAAATGAACCCTGAGGTAACTTAATGTTTGCCTTCCTTTGTCCCTTAACCTGCTCTCTTTTTCTCTCACAGCCTTTTAAAATGTAAATATTAAATAGTGTTCAATGAAATTGCAATGTAAGTGGTTTTAGGAATAAAGGAGAGGGAAGAAAGACTTGTCATCATCCTTGCAATAAATGTTTAATCTGAGCTTAAGAAGTCGACTTTAAGAACATTTAATTTGCTTTCAGTAATTGCATTACATTTGGTACGGTTTAAAACTTCAGCAGTACAGTATAAACTGTTGATTAAAAAAGTACAAATCCAGGAGGTGGATTCTGCTGCTATTATTTTTGCTATTTCTGCAGTTCTCTGTTTTCCACCCCCCCCCTCTATTATTCGACGGGTTGTGCAGGGCATTAATATAAAGCTTTTCAATGTTTCAATCACATTAGCAAAATATGTGGATTTGTGTTATTTTATTTAGCAAGCATTATCTGCTAAGCGTTAAATAAGCATGCCAGTCACCTTTGACAGATTCACATTAACATATCATGGCTCTGCTTATGGGCTCAATGAGATTTGGAAAGGGAGAGAAAAGAAGGCTATGCCGTGGAATTAAATGTCTTTTACCCCTGAACTCATATTTCACAGCACACCTAACCTTTAATTACGCCTGAATCGGAAATATTCTGACACAAACCGTTTTTAACACAAGTTGCCTCAGACAGTGAATAACAGCCCACTGATTCCTCATGCAGCTGCACCAGACGATGTTTATTAATATGCCTGATTTGGGCTGGCGCTTCGGTAGCCTGTTTAACAAACTCTTAATTGTCACACAATGAAGAAATGGAACATGCTTCAGTAGCACGCTGTGTGGACTGAGTGATGAGAATAGTTCAAACTTCGCTCAAGAGAAACTTCATCCATACCAGTTTTCATTTCTCTCCCCCAACTCACAATAACACCCTCTTGATTACAGCAGCTTAATGATGGACGTGTTTGAGTGAGGTGCTATTGAGATTTCACCGCACATCCAGTTCACTGTTCCTCTTTCCCTCTTATCTCAATGCAGCACAGTTAGCAAGTATCCTGCAAGGACTTTGCTGAAGCTGCTCAATTCTTAACCAGCGGATATGTACACAGCAGGGCCACTGACAGTGTGCTGACGCCAGGATTCATCATGACACTAAATGATCAGTGGCTGCTTTTCTTTAATTGTTGTTGATTACTTTCCTTATGTCATGGTGTGGTGTCTGAATGACGCCGTTGGGGGCCTGGACGAGTGACAGCGAAATGACAGCAGTCCCTTCAAAGCTAATTGGACTCCATGTTTGTGACGGGGACCCAAGAAAAAAAAACAGCAGCACCTTTAATCACACAGTGTCCTGTCTTCAAATGTATATTTTATGAACCTTTAGAGAGAGAGGAAAGTGAGGACCTTGCACCAAATGTCCTTATTCAACATCAACTACTCTTTGGGAGGGGCATATCTCCAAATGTAACTTAATCAAATTTAATCAAAAAATCAGGCTTTATTTATTTATTTATTTATTTATTTTTAAAAGAGCTTGCTCTGAGCAAATGGACCCACTCGAAAGCTTTATTCATCTCATAAACTTGCTGAAACACTGAAAAAGAGGCAGAGAGAGAAAGAGAAAGAGAGGGAGAGAAAGAGATCATCGTCAGTCTGGAGGGGATTCAAATGTGGGCTGTGGGGGCATATGTCAGCATTTCACATCCTTTGAGCATCCCTACATTAATATCTGTGAGCATCAGCAGGGAAACGTAAAAGAAAAACATCAGTATAGATATGCCAGCTACACTTAATGAATATCTATTTTATTGTGAGTGAGGAGGGAAGGTTTTGGAGGGAAGGCATCCAGGCCCGTTTTAAATGAGGTTGTTTTTGGAAGGATAGGCTACAGTAGATGCTACATTAGGCATGTGGTTGGCTTCATTGGTGTAATCAAGCTTAGCATACTCTCTCACCATTGCATGCATAATGCTTACTTTCCCAAATTTATGAAGTAAACTAATCGATTTCAGCATCTGGATCCGCAGTGGTTCTTCACAAAAAAGGGACTCGTTTTGACAGATCAAGCTAATGCTCTAGCTCACTCTCTTTCTCTCACTATCTCACACTCTCTCTCTCTCTGGGTTTATGCCCATCGGCTTACTTACTCTTGCAAAATTTCCTGTCTCTCTAATGCTCCTTTTTGCTTGGGTCTGCATGCAAAACAGCTCAAGGCTTAGAACCGCTTTGCTTACAGAGAGAGAGAGAGAGAAAGAGAGAGAGGAGAGAGAGAGAT